>NC_036645.1:8874952-9098049 GCF_002806865.2 Cucurbita pepo subsp. pepo
TTTTTTTTTTTTTTTTTTTTTTTTTTTTTTTTTTTTTTTTTTTTTTTTTTTTTTTGTTCAAGTGTTCTTCTTAACCAATTCGGCATTTTCGTTTTTAGAAGAAACTCGGCCATCAGTTCCAGCAAGAATCCCGTATTTCCCCTTTCTGGTCAAATTAGTGCACTCAAATCCAAGAGTTCCGGCGACCGCCCTCTGAATGTAATTCGCCACCTCAATCGCCGATTTCCCGCTGCTGCAGGTCATTTCCGCCGGCAACTGATTCAGAAACGTGATATCGTAAGTCGGCCTCGGATTCATAAACACGAAATATGGATCCAGCAATTTGTGTCCATTAACCGTCGTTCCGAAGAACACACTCTGTTTCGTGTTAATGGCGACGGGGACGATTCTGTCAGTTAACTCGGCGAAAAGAGCACTAAATCGCAACAGAAATGGCTCTCTGCAAGTCGTTCCTTCAGGGCAAATCACAAGGTCGCCATCTTCAAGAAGACGTTTAATATGAGCCGCATCTTTCTCTCTGTCTCTCGATAGCGCCACGGCCTTAATCGGAGAAATTATTTCGGTGAATTTACTTATACTGTAAGTAACGCAACTGATTTTTCTGCCTAATGCGACGGCGATAATCACTGGATCTAAGACGGTGCGGTGGTTGCAGACGAAGAGGACGCCGCTCTGGCCTTTCTTCGGCGGCGGCGGTGGAGTTCCCTTAACATTGATCTTAATTCCAAGAAACTTGTAGTTGTACCAAGCGATTCTTTCCGGCAAGGGGATGTTGGTGTAGACTCTGAGAATTGAAAGCATTACGCCGATCGGAAGCCATAAAAAGGTCAATAGCGCAGCCAGTGGCGTCGGCCGTTGCACGAATCGGCCGTCGTGGAAAATAATTGGACTCAAAAGCTCGTTTCTCGGTAATGGCTCCCTGTTCGATCTTGGCACCATATATCCTTCCTGAAAATTCAACATCGTTTGAATATATGAATTAAAACCTCTGTTCTTATTCACACATTTCTTTTTCAATTTCAAATTAAATATTCAAAACTATGATAACTAATTCACGTGGTTGAAATGCGTGACGAAGATTCGGATGCGGCACGAAGATCTTGTGGTTAATTAATTATTAATCCCTTCCAAGCTAAATTTTACTCAAATATACTGTTCATATATATAATTTTATATATACCTTGCAGATTGACATGAACTCATGGTCAGTTTCTCTATCACCGAGCCCCAAATCCGGCAAATCAGCGCCAACTTCCTTAACAAGAGCCGTCTTCTTCAGATCGCCGACGAGAACTCCAGGTTTCTTAACAAATCCAGTAGCCCTACCGGATTTGGTAATTTCAAGCTCTGTTCCAATGACTTTATCAGCGCCCAAAAACGTCTTCACAAACGGCTCCACCATAACCCTAGGATTCGCCGTCACAATCAACCTCTTTCCAAACGAATTAAACACGTTCCAAGTTTCAGGATTAACATCCTCACAGTAAAATTTAGGCAAAACAGAACGAGCCACCATTTCGATATCGGCGACCTTCAATCCAGCAAATGCAACGAAAATAAAAGCCTGAATGGCAACAGATTCAGAGAAAAAAAAGTAAACAAAGTAAACAAACGGCACAGAGACGAGAAGAAGAAGTCCCCGGAAAATACTCCCGGCTTCGACAGCCACAAGCATGAAGTAAGGAAAAGCGCTTTGCGAAAGAAGCAGAGTTCCGTCTAGATCCGCAGCCACCGTCTGGTTTTCGCGTCCTGCGGTGGTGCATTTAGAAATGGCGGGGAATTGACGGTAAGCCCCCATGGAAAATCGAAGAGAGAAATGGAGAAAGGTAAAGAGAGAAGAGGAGAAGAAGGGGTATATAAAGGAAGGGTAGGCGGAGATATAATGAGAAAAATAATGGAAGAAGGAAGAAGCATGTGGTTGAGAGAAATGATGTGTAAATTGATACTAAAAGCTATAACAATTTGGAGTGGTTGAAGGTGGATAATAACGCCTACTTACACATTGAATTAGCCTACTTTTTTAGTTAGTTCATAAGCGCCGCCCCCTCACCGCCGCATTTAACTTCCTCCGGCCGTCGCTCAATCTCTCTCCATTGCTTCATCCTTTGAGCTTCACATACTTTCTCAACAACCATATTTATTAGGTTCCTTTGTCTTCCCACCTGAAATTTTCTTTCCTTTTTTTTAATCAAAATTTGTGGTGTCAACAACAGCCAACCAAATTATTTCAATCCTTATACAACAAGAAAACACCCGAGAGTTCGAACCAAACCATAATTCCCGCGTTGCAACCATCCACATTGATCTTTTAGTTGACTCGAGTCTAGCCTGATGGTTTAACTAGAATGAGTCGATAAGAGTGATCTTAAAAATAGGATGACTAAGAAAGAGCTAAGGTAACTAGTCATTTTATTCAGTCTCGTGAATAGTCATTTTAGTCATTACTTTTATATTTTATTGTAACAAAATCGAGAACGTAACTTTAAATATATAATAATACATATTAAATGTGAGCATATATCCAAACTACATGAATATAATATGAAAAATGATGAAATTAAACGTGAAAATGTGGATTTATGGATGAAAATAGGAGAAGCCATCTCTCAATTCGTCTACATTTATTTTTACAACTACCTACAACAACTGTTTTTATATATATATTTTAAATATTATAATAATTATTATTTCCATCAACCCAATATGGAAATAATTTTTTTTAATAAATATAATTAAATATATAATTACGATATAATACGTGCATATGCATGTGTATGAAATAAACTTACAAATATCACGTATATAATAAAAGAAATAAACTTACAAATATCACGTATATAATAAAAGAAATGTCACGTCATTAATTTATGAGATTAAAAATAGATGAGAGGAAACGGAACATGCAATTGAACTACCTACGTCGTTTAATAACCAAAATAGAATCAAATTTAAAAACATTATTCTAAAATGAATTTAATCGACCTAACTTAGTGGCATTTATTACGTCACAAAATGACTCGAATTTAATACTCCGAACTATCCAACCACAATTTTTCCATATCACTTTCGAATTCTTTCCGTTTCAAAATTAGAATGATGCCTAAAATTTCTCTCACCACTTTTGGTTTATTTAATATTTAAACATGCAAAAAAATCAACCAAAAATGTATTATTTTAAATTTGTCGTTTTAATTTTAAAATTTATATCACGAAATTAGTTTTTTTATAAAATAATATTACAAATATAAATATAGTTTTTAATATAATAATTATAGAATAATTAAATCGTTTCGTAGATAACTATTTATTTATAATAATGAAATGTTTCTTACATTAATGATTTGTCACTTATAATATCAATTAATATGATATGCGATTTATTTCTAAGGCCAACAAACCTATGAAAAATGTCAAATTTATGGTTTAATTCATGTGAATATAGCTTTTATTATTATTATTATTATTACTAGTGCAACTAACATAGGAGGGCTTACGATTGGGCCTTTTACTCAAGTTTAGGCCCAAATTTATTTGAAGTCCAATTCTAATTGGGCTTAAATATGGGCCGACCAATCTGTTCGAGCCCAAACCATATGGATAAGCTCATCTGGACTTGAATGGTATTGCTCTGATCACTGTCTGATGGTAGAGAGCCGCCAGTGCTGCTCCGATCAACGGCCCTGCCCAGAACACCCACTGCCCCACACAAAGGTAATAGTAATTTTATTTATGATTTTAATAATTTATTTATTTTTAAAATGACATGCTTACATGGTCATGCCAGGCTTGGTGGCGGTTGTAAACGAGGGCGGCGCCGAGGCTTCTGGCCGGATTAATGCCAGTTCCGGTGATCGGAATGGTGGCCAAATGCACTAAGAACACCGCGAACCCAATCGGCAATGGAGCCAACATCTACAAAACAAACCACGAAATTATTACTCATAAATTTGCTTTTGATCATAACAGAGAAGCTCATTAAGCTTACAGGAACATGGGAATCTCGGGCGTTTCGCTTTGCATCGGTGGCTGAGAAGACTGTGTAAACAAGAAGAAATGTGCCCATGATTTCAGCTCCGAGGCCGGCTGTTTTGGAATAGCCTGCATTGATGGTGTTAGCTCCGCCGCCGACGGTTACAAATTGGGCGTTTTCGAAGGCTTTTACGACGGCGGCACCCGAGATGGCGCCTAGGCATTGCATTATTATGTAAAAGATTGCCCTTGTTAGAGAGAGCTTCCGTGCCAGTAATAGCCCGAATGTGACGGCTGGGTTTATGTGACCACCTGAACTATCAATCTTTAGTTAGAAATTACGACTCTACGTAATGACATGATATTATCTATTTGGTTTTGTTTTGCTTTGGGTTTCCTCAAAAACGTGTCGTACCAATTAAGATGTATTTCTTACTTATAACCCATGATCATTTTCTAAATGAGTGGACGTGGGTACCTGAAATACCAGCGGTGCAATAAACAAGAGCAAAGATCATGCCGCCAAAGGCCCAAGCAATGCCTTGGACGCCAACAGTGTTGCACTTATTGGGAGATTTGGCGACTCCCATTACTGTCAAAATAGTCACATAAAGGAACAGGAAAGTGGCCACAAACTCTGCAATTCCAGCTCTGTAAAACGACCATGACCTTAACTCCCCCGCTTCAACCAGCGGCGCCGGCGCCGGCTCTCGGTAGTCCTTTGCCGCAATTTGGGTCTGAGCTGCCGTCCCAATCGGCTGCCTCTCCTCGAACCTGTTGGCTCCAACTCTCACATCTTCGTCTCTCCCTTCCATTTTTTCACCTCAAAACAGAGCCAAAATGTCTGTTTTTAAGGTGTAATTTCCTTCTCTTGTAAAATGGAAGTATAATGGAAATGGGGATTATAAAAAGGGCTCTTCTTCTCTAAGGGGATGAGTGAGTTCGACGATGGTGGGGCAACAACTTGGCGTAGCTTTCATGCTAAGTTTGGTGGGATAAGTCTTTCTTTTTACTCCCACCTTAAATTTTTAGAAGACTCATTCATATTGTCTCTTCTAAAATAAAATAACACGAATTTAGTCGTACACGAACATATTGGATCCTTCCCCCGTCTAATCGATATGGGATCTCCATTCCCTTTGGGGTCCAACATCTTCGTAGACACACCGTTCAAGTTCACTGCTAGCAGATATTGTCTCTCTCAGTCTTCTCCTCTTATCTGAAAAAAAAATTGCACATATTTAATATATTGAATTATACTATATTATTTATATATATATATATTTGGTAGGGCACATGTATCAAAATTTGCTGCTTTACCGACACCGACAAATTTTGAGATGTGAAGAATGGTCTTGGGATCGAGTGCTCAGGAGCTAGAAGGTAACATGCTCATCTTCTGCACTGTCCTTTCTTCTCATTATTTAACTTTATTCGCTTTATTTCAAATATTATATATATGTTTTAGAAGCTTAAAGTACTATTTTGCATTCAACCATTTTTATTAAGTTGAATCTAACATGGGTGTTGGAGTAGTTTTTCCTTTAGTTTTCTTCGGTCGACTGCGGTTACATGCCAGTGTTCATTGGTTCATGTCGTCGTGGACATCGGCATTGTGACCCCATCGTCAAAGCTTGAACAAGGAGGAAATATCACAGGGAAACCACAATTTGAGATTGCTAATGTGAAGGGAACAGTTCTACTAAACCAGATCTAATCAATTAGGTCAGCTCGACCCATTCAGTCCAAATACTTTCTTTCGTTCTAAATTGATCTTCAAGGCCAATAGGCATCAATCACCCTTGCTTTAGATTGACTTTCATGAATTTAGTTAATTTAAGTTTTTATTTATATATCTTTAAGTTATTAAAAATATGTTTGAATCTACTTTCATACACGATATGATTGTAGTGATAAAAAATAAATTTGGTTTAATTACACATTGTGTAATCAAGAAATTAGCCACCAAAATCATCCAAAGGAGGTGATGAACGACATGTTAGGCCTAACAACCCAATTTGATTCATACAAGTCCAGGGCCAACTTGTGTATCTATCGGCTTTGGGCTCACATCGACTGCCAGAACCCAATTTGATTCATATAACAGCTTCTGTTTTGAAATTGAAAGCCCAAGTCAAACCAGCCACCAAATAAAATAGCGTAAAATGTGGACACAAACTCATATCCAACAGAGAATCCTCATGGTGTTCTTCCAATGTCTGCCATATTCATCAAATCCACAAAAACAGGGGAAGAACGGTTAGTGGAGACATACTGATACACAAGCTGGAACGCAGTGCTCAACCAAAGATAATCTTTTAATACAAAAATGGATGCCTTAATTTAGAACAGTTTGAAAATTTTCAGAAACTGTGCGAACTGATGAGAGTAAACTAACCAAGACATTCAAAGTGTTCTTGAGATTGGTAATGGAGGTTTGGCTGAAAAAGAGTGTTTTGTTATGACCCGAAACCGGAAGGAGTGCAAAAAGAAAAAGGATAAAATAGACAGGTCTGCACGTGCAGAGATGATTAAAAGCTTTTCCCTTTAATCTTCCTTTTTCCAATGGAAAATCAACCAACTTTTTAAAAAAAAATCTGCCCACTTTGATGATCCAGTTCATCCATAATTCAACACTTCTATTTGAATTGGTGTTCCCTCGCCCCCCCTGAATTTCATGGCCAACGAGAAGAAGGAGAAGGAGAAGAAAACAGCAATCTATGCTTTCTTATATCATTCAATGGAGAAAGATTCACGTGGGTTGAGACATTCTCAGTGCCCACTTTAGCTCAGAAAGAAACATCAATTTTTTTTTAATTAAAATGGATCATAAAGTCAAAAAGATACCCTCAAATTCGGTGGTTCATGTTGATTTGAAGAGACAGGACCATTCTGATTATCCTTAACAGTATCATCAAATCTTTCTTCTTTTTTTCTTTTCTTTTAAATTCCTGTTCAAGTTAATACAGAGTGGATTCTGAACTATCCCATGTCTGCTTCAGACTGATTGACATCCAAAAGCTTTGTTTTTTTGGACCAATCTTTCCTACCTTTACCTCGAATCTATTTCCCCTATAAGCATCCATATCCAGTTTCAAAAATTTCCATTCTACTTTGAAATTTGAAATTAAAAGAGAATGGATCGGTAAGTGGATAACAATTTTGTAACTCAAATCTATGAAATGAAAAAGAACTAAACTGACTAATCTAATAATGGTTAATTAGGTTCAGGATGGAAATTCGGCTACTATGGATTGGCTAACAGGGAGGAGGGCCATGTGAAGAGAAGCTGAGGTTCCACTCGAATGTTTGTCTTCAGAGCCCCCATTTCTTCTTCTTCTTCTTCTTCCTCCTCTTCCTCTTCTTCTTAGAGGAGGGCCATGAGAGGAGAAGGTTATGTTACACTCAAATGTCAAGGAGGAATTATTCTTTATAAGGATATGAAAATCTCTCCCTAGCAGACGCGTTTTAAAAACCTTGAGGAAAAGCCCAAAAGGAAAAGCCCAAAGAAGACAATATCCGCTGGAGGTGGGCTTGGCCGGTTACAAATTGTATCAGAACTAGATACTGAATGATGTGTCAGCAAAAACGTTGGTCCCGAAGGGAGGTGGATTGGAGGGTCCCACGTCGATTAGAGAAGAGAACAAGTGTCAGTGAGGACGCTGGACCTTGAAAGGGGGTGGATTGTGAGATTCAACATCGATCGGTCGTGGAAGAGAAAGAAACATTCTTTAGAAGACTGTGGAAACGTCGAAAAAAAAAGCACAAAAACAAAATATTTGCCTGCAATATTTGTTGTAGAAACAATGATCCGAAATATGAACAAGATCCGTAAGAAATGGGGCCTGTGTAAGGCCAGAGTGGGCTCTCCCCTCTTGGCCAAGGCAATATTTGAAACAATTGGCTCAGAAAAATTAGCACCTACAGCATTTAACTAGGAGTGAGCAATTTTCTTCGACATCCTATTAGGAATTGGACCCATCAGTATAGTAAGAGATAATGGGCTCTTATCTTGTTTCCCCATTTTCATTCACGCGTGACAATGGCCTCTCTTAGCTCAGAAGCTCCAAATGGGGGTTTTATAATTCCTCTATGGAGTAAGCATCTGGATTGCTAGAACTCAAGAACATACAGACTTGGGTTTGAAACGGAGAAGGCAGGCAACAGGTTTCGGTAGCCATATAAATCCAAAGAAAAACTCAAACAAGAGTCTTTGAGATCATCATCACCCAACATATCAAACAGGTGGAAGGTGGAAGACATTGACAAGATTGATGGCAACAAAGTTCTTGGGAAAATTTACTCTACGGTTATCTTATCAAAACCAACTTAAGAATATTTGTTCCAAGGTAAGAAACAGATCATAATGCTAAGGCAACTTGCAGCAACAAAGTCGTAGAGAGGCTCACTCACAAACAAGCACCATCATCATCTCAATCAAAATCAACTTAAATTTGACATTATTTGTTTAATTCTACACAGCTCAATGAGAAACAACAGCATGATGCAAATACTGTCATGACCAAAATCAACTTAAACTTCAGCATGTTAGTCAAATTATGAGTCCAATTATAATGATTAATTAATGTAAAACAAACATCAGATCTTAACAATATCATTAACCACTAACTACCTAATTTCAAGACCACCCCTCATCAAATTCTGACTAACATCACTGGCAACTTTGTTTTTTAGCAAAAACTTCTGTTTTTTTTCTTTTTTTTTTCTCCTAGACATTTCATCAAACACCTAGAGTGCATCAGACAATTGACGAACAAATGAAGCAACATGAAGGGAGTCGGAGAGGGGTGGCAGCCACTTTTTCGGCGTGCATTGAGGCCAAATTCAAGTGACTTCCTCCCCCCCTCCTGAACCTAATTCTCAGAGATAAAAAAAATTTAATCATGCGGGTAATGACATACCGTGCCGCGCTTTCCAATGACCATCAAGCCGCTGCTCACATGCGTATGTATGCTTAAAGTTAGGCATCTGACATTACTTCCAATCAAACTCATCAATACCTTCTTTCCAAAATATTTTTAATCTCTGCAACAAATTCATACTTCCATTGCAGAAATCAATTGCGGGGCCATGTCTTTCTCCCGCTTTTCATCGCATTTAAGTCTCAAGCTACTCGCAGCGAATTTTCATCCTCGGTGGATTTTGGAACGCCCAATCCTCTGAGCGAACAAGAAATCGCCACAGTATTTCACTGTTTTTGATCTCGGATGCCTTTTGACTTTTCACATTTACATACGGAATCGTCTTTTACATAATCGATTAGACCAATTCAATTAGGTCAAGAAAAAGATTCTCTGTAAATCGACCTTTCACATCTTCAAACGATGCTCTGATCTAAATTCATTCTTTATCTCGGCTACATAATGATCTCAAATGATGAACGGACCTATAAAGATATGAATTCCAAGAAAATTGTTAATAAAATCCCTTTAATTCAATTTTTGTACCAAAAAAAAAAAAAAACTATACTCTTCATATTTTTTCCCATAGATTTGGTGGTTGGATTGCCGTGTCTAATTCGATTGCTTTCAAATTTATCAATTATTCCGTAGAGATAATTAGCATTCCATGTCGATATCATGAAAACAAAATTGTAATATCTATGAACATTAATGTTTCATCGACATATCTACTTAAATATACATAAATTTGAAACATACCAATATCTACATCGACATTGATATTTTCACTCTAAAACTCCGTAGAATTTTTTGAATCGATCAATCTTCAATCATCATCGGAAAAGAAACATTATTCTTTTACGAAAATGTGGTTCTCCAAAGAACGCTTGTCTTATCCTTTGAGCATGCTTGTCGTTTCATTATGATATTAATGGACTCGATGTCACATTTCGAAAGGGAAATGCGTGTATTATTTATTTACATGACTTCGACTTGTTTTAAGAAAATTAATTATTTTATAATTGATTTAATTAAATTAATGGTGCATTAATGAAGCAAAAGCATTTTAAAGATTTAAATTATTTTTATTAATTTATATTTTTTTTAACACAAAGTCAAATTTTGTCATGATAAACGCTCCCTTTTTACTCCAACCTTTGTAGCTTTTTTTTTTTTTTAATTAAATATTAATTATAAGTGTTTGGTTAAATTTATGTCAAAATTTTTAACACCATTTAATCATTAAAATATTAATTATAAAATTTATATTTTTTTTTAATGTTAAATTGAATAAATATGTGAAATTAATATTTTATTTCCGAATAAGCACCGGCAAACTTGGTTGATGGATTGTGGGGTTATGGGTGTGTTGGGTGAAATTTAATTGTTGAATTAATTTGGGCATCTAATCCCTGTCAGTGTAATTATGGGTAGGGAATTTGAGGACGGCGACATCTTGGGTGGCAGCGCCGCCGCAGACGGTGGCTAGAAAAGCTGAGAAAAGAGGTGAAAAAAGGAATGGAAGTGATGAGTATTAATGATGGTGAATTTAATGAAATGTCAATGTTACACGCTGCAAAGCTTACAACTTTTTGGAGTAAGGAGTGTTGTCTTCCCACGCATAAAATCCTCTCTTTTTTTAGCTTATTTGTAAAAAGCAAACCCAAATTTAATTCCCTTTTCTGTTTAGGTGCGACCGTTCAGATTGAAACCCTGAACTATAAGTGGAAGAAGAATTAACAGTGGGTCTCTTCTTTTGCTCGTTATTGTGAGACTCCATATCGATTGGAGGGAGGAATGAATGTCAGGGAAGACACTGGATCCTGAAGAGAAGTGAATTGTGAGATCCCACCTGAATTATGGACCCTAGAGAGAAATGGATCATGAGATCCCACCTGGGTTATAGACCCTGAAAAGAAGTGGATTGTGAGATCCCACCTAGATTGTGGACCCTGAAGAGAAATGGATTGTGAGATCCCACATGGGTTATAGACCCTGAAGAGGAGTGAATTGTGAGATCCCACGTGGATTATGGACCCTGAAAAGAAATGGATTGTGAGATCCCACATGGGTTATAGACCCTGATGAAGATAAGTGAATTGTGAGAACCCACATGGGTTACAGAGTGGAATGAAACATTATTTATAAGGGTGTAGAAGCCTCTTCTTAGTAGTCGCGTTTTAAAAACCGTGAGACTGAATGCGATACACAACAAGCTAAAACGGACAATATCTACTCGCGGTGGGCTTGAGCTGTTACAGTTATTCAAATTACCTATTATTATTAGTGACGGAACAAATGAAATTGATTAGGCATAATTTGACCCTATTGTATATGATCGTAAATTGAGAATGGGTATGGCATGCTCTCATTCATTCATAACAAGAGGAACAACATGATACATGACAATCATGAGCCAAGGCATTGAGCCGTGAGGGTAGGAATTTTTGGACCCCTCCATGAGATTGGCACCTAAATATTTATAAATAATAATTAAAAAAAAAAAAACAGTGATAATATAAAGAAAAGAACACAATGATTTGAAAGGTTGGATAAATAAAATGTATATGAAATAATAAAGACAGCCAAGAAAGTTAGGAATTTGTCTATTACATCCTAGTACTACAACCTAAGTCGGAGGAACATACTTTTAATTAATATTAGGACACTAAGCTTAGCTGTATTATTATAATAATATTATCCATACATAGATTCTCTTATTTAATCATTACAATACTAATAAAAATATAAAATTTAAAACCCGAACCAATTTAAGTCACAACTTTGTAACATTCTAGTTATCGAGTCGAGCATAATAGGAGTTGGCTTACAAAGGCTAGTAAATTCGCAGGAGATAGAGGGACCTAGGAGTTGAGGGTATGGGTCAAATAATGAAACGGGGTCATAATGAGAAAGGGATAGTCCCTTTCGAAGGGTCCAAACGAACAATGCTTCTTCCCCTTATCGTAATTCAGTGTCTTTATTTGTGGGGTCATTTTTTCGACACCAATTATTGAACCGTGACATATTCTTCTTACCTCTGTTTGAATTCACACTCTTAACTAATTAAAAGGCTATTGATTCCATATACTCTATAATCTATACCAACTATTATTCTTTTTTTTATTTATTTATATATATATCATTAACGAACAAATTCACGAAGATTCAAAAATTTGGTATTAGTCAAACAAATAATAATTTATATGCTATTTTCAATAGCTTCGATATCATATCGTATCGTTTATTTATAGAAATATTGGATGAAGACAAAGAAAATACAAATATGATTGAAATTTTGGTCTTCAATTGCATCATAAGAGGAACGTCCCCATTGTTTCATTCTTTTATTGTGTGGAATTTAGAGCAAAAAATAAAAAAATAAAATTATTAAATTCTCCATCCCCATGATTGGAAGTGGAGGCTGATAATTAATATGCTAATTATGATTAATATTGTAATAGGCTATAATAAGCAAGGTTAAGGATTATTAATTATTATTTTATTTTCCCGGAAAGGAAAATGTTAATTTTCCCGGGAAACAAACATGTGTTTTGGGCATGATTTTGATGGATTCCATTTATCTTTATTTAATAAAATTTTAAATGTATACATTTTTTTAATATAATTATTAAATGGAATTCTCATAAGCAAAATGATTAATGGGTCCATAACAATATAAATTTAAGAAATATTGCATTAAACAAATACAATTAATTCATAATCCCTTGATTAAAAGAGGTATGAATCTAAACCTACCTTCCAAAGGACACCGACCCTAAGCTCATAGAAAGGCATCTTCCGTCCCTTGGGTTGGTGGGCAGGTCCCACCACCTTAAAACTTAATTTATATTTTAATAAAATTTGATTTATAAAGTTTATAAACTTTAATAATATCATCAAATCTAATAAGCTTTTTTTTTTTAATTAACTAATTTAAATTAGATATAAAGTCACATAAAAATGAAAATATCTTTAAAACTTTGGTTAGTGATGAGACTATATAGTATATAGGGTGATGATGTGAGATTATTCCCTATCCCACTCTTTCGATTCCACCTTCGAACTGAAATTACATCATCTATCATATGCTTACCTATCTTTATATCATATCTTAAAATATATTTTCCAATTAATGCCCTCTCCATTTCACCATCATCATCTTTTTTTTAAGGGTATTTTGGAGATTTCCATATCATTAGAAAATTGTGTTTTGTTATCCTCCTCAATTAGTGTGGGGCCCAGTATTCTCGCTGACACTATTTCCTTTCTCCAATCCATGTGGGAACTCGCCTAATCCACCCCGCTTTGAGGCCAGCATCCTTATTGGCACACTATCTCATGTCTACCCCATTTGGGGAACAAGCCCCTCGCTGTTGGATGATGGAAGTCCCACATCGGCTCATTTATGAGTCTATAAGTGACGAATTTAACTCCATTGGAGTGAGGTCTTTGGGGAAGCCGAAAGCAAAGCCATAAGAGCTTATGCTCAAAGTGGACAATATTATACCATTGTGGAGAGTCGTATTCGTCTAACACTCGCTAGCACATAGTCCGGTGTCTAGCTCTGATATCATTTGTAACTGTCCAGATCCTGGAAGATATTGTCCTTGCTAGAGGAGGTTTCCATACTCTTATAAGGGTGTTTTGTTCTCCTTTTGACGAATGTGGGACGTCTCATTTTATTTTTCAATATCACTAGAAATTAAAAAATTTATATAAAAAAAAATGAAAATTACAATTACAAATTAGGATTATTGATAAAATAACGAGTGGAGTGACGAAAATGGGCCCAGCCGTATAATGGAGCCGGCGGTAAATGGGGATAGCGTTGATTTCGCGCGTGTATATGGCGGGGCCAATTCAGCTCGGCTCGACGGCAAAAACCTTGAGCCGAATTTAATATTAAATTAAGTTAGAATTTCGTCCTATAATTTAAAAATTTTAAATTTCTGACAGTGTAGGAACTAAATTAAATTATAAGTTTGTAATAATAATAAGGATAAAATTAATTAATAATTTAAGAAAAACAAAAACAAATATTTGGTCGTTGCGGCTATGATTTCAGACATGGGCCTCCATTAGAAAGTGCCGGCTCATTCGGCGGTCCAATTGATGGAAATCCAAGCCCTATCTTTTTGCTTCCACCTTCATCTCAAGCGCGTTGTCTTCAGTTTCCTAAAGAGTACAAAGGAAGGTGAAGCTCACGCAACTTTTCGAGAGTGTGTCTGGAATCTTTACGTTAGTGGAGACGTGGGACCGGAGGAGTTCAAGGAAACTATTTTAACTAAATTGACCGCGATACAATGCAATTATACAAATTAATAATAAATAATCACAAAATTAACAAACTAAACCATATATTAAAGATGTCAATATAAATATAAATATATTTATATCAAAATTAAGACACCAAACTAACTCATGAATTCCAAAGAAATGGGAAGATGTAAGAAGATGTTGGCTAAGACATTCTCATATAAAGTCCGACTGATTTAGAAAATGATCATGAATTTATAATCGCTATAGAACTAGTTGTAAAGCCTAAAGGAAACCCATCAAACCTTATGCTCAAAACCTTATGCTCAAAGTGTACAATATCAACCCATACATTGCTTCAACTCGGTGCATTCATTCATCCATTCATCCATCCCTCCATTCATTCATCCATTCATCCATCCCTCCCTGTTTATATATATATATATAAACCTCTACAAGTACACCATATTTTAGCCATAAAAACACACACAGAGCATTCTTTTAGAAAGAAACAGACAATCTGATCTTCCATTTGGTTTGTTTGTGCTTCTTTTGAGGTCTTTGAATTCGGCGGTGCCCTTTCCTTTTTGCTTCTTTTTATTGCCATTTCTGTAGAATTTGGTGGCGCATTAAAGTCCAGACCTTTCGTTGAGTCCAGCTACTTCATCTTCTTTTCTCTCTCTCAACGCGTTTAAGACCCATTTCAAACAGCTCCTTCCTCTTCAATCCTCTGTTTTCGCTCTGTTCTTGATCTGTCAGAGAGATTCAGAGACGCATAGCTTAAACTACTTCTGTTTGTTTCTTTTGAATTTTTGTTTGTGAAGACGATCTGGGTTATCTTCAATCTTTCCACGAAAGAGACATTTCGAACAAAGGTTATCAGTTTCTTTCGATCATTCTAAACTGAAGTACCCAAAAGCTCTGTTTTTTTGTTTCTTCCGTTTGTCTCACTTACTGTCTTGTTTTTTCGTCAGGTTTTTTGGGCTTTTTAAGAAACCAAAGACAATGTTGCCGCAGAAACAAGCAGAGGAAGCCATAGTTTCCAACTTGAACGAAACAGAGCATGAAGGGAAAGAAGAAAGCAATGATTCTCAGGCCATGTTCGGTGTCAAGAACCTCCTCTGGCATGGCGGTTCTTCTTGGGATGCTTGGTTCAGCTGCGCTTCTAATCAAGTAAAGAAACAAAATCAAACCCATTTTTTTAAAGCTTTCCCACGAATTTTTTCATGTTGTTTACACTTTTTTGTTGAATTTTTTTGCAGGTTGCGCAGGTTCTGTTAACTCTGCCGTACTCATTTTCTCAGCTGGGAATGCTTTCTGGGATTCTGTTTCAGGTGTTCTATGGAATAATGGGTAGCTGGACGGCTTATTTAATCAGTGTTCTTTACATTGAATATCGAAGTAGGAAGGAGAAAGAGAACGTGAGCTTCAAGAATCATGTGATTCAGTGGTTTGAAGTTCTTGATGGCTTATTGGGACCGTATTGGAAAGCCATTGGCCTTGCATTTAACTGCACTTTCCTCTTGTTTGGATCAGTCATTCAACTTATTGCTTGTGCAAGGTTACAAATTTTTGCCATTTTTATCATTTTTTAGCGTTGATTTCATCTGGGTTTGCTTTGTTCTGAGGATTTTTGTTGGTTTTTCAACAGTAATATTTATTACATCAACGACCATTTGGATAAACGGACATGGACTTACATTTTTGGAGCTTGTTGTGCTACAACTGTTTTCATTCCTTCTTTCCATAACTACCGGATTTGGTCGTTTTTGGGGCTTGGAATGACCACTTACACCGCTTGGTATATGGCCATTGCCGCTCTTGTCCACGGCCAGGTACTTCCTCCGCCGCCGCCGCCGCCGTCGCTCTGTTCTTCTTTATCTTCTTGTTTATGGGAGCTTAACTTTTTTGGTTCAAATTTTAGGTGGAGAATGTCCAGCACTCTGGACCCAAGAGTTTGGTTCTGTACTTCACCGGCGCCACTAACATTCTTTACACATTCGGAGGCCATGCCGTCACTGTGTAAGCTTCATGGAGTGTCTTAAAGCAATTTTTGAACCCAAAATCTCTCGTGAAAATCTTTAAACAAAAACTTTAACCCCAAAATCCCAAATGTTTTCAGTGAAGTTATGCACGCGATGTGGAAGCCGCAGAAATTCAAGTACATCTATTTGATGGCCACTCTGTACGTTTTCACTTTAACGATTCCCTCAGCCACCGCCGTCTACTGGGCCTTCGGCGATCAGCTTCTCAACCACTCCAACGCCTTCTCCCTCCTCCCCAAATCCGGCTTCCGCGACGCCGCCGTCATCCTCATGTTGATTCATCAGGTAAAAACCCGATATTGCACGGAAGGTGTTTGTGAAAAGTCCCCTGAGAGAAATTCTTACAAATTCGTTTAAATTCTGACATGGGTTTATCTGGGTGCAGTTTATTACGTTTGGTTTCGCTTGTACGCCGTTGTACTTCGTTTGGGAGAAAGTAATTGGAATGCATGATACCAAAAGCATTTGTTTAAGGGCTGTTGCGAGGTTACCAGTAGTGATTCCTATTTGGTTTTTGGCTATCATTTTCCCTTTCTTTGGGCCTATAAACTCCGCCGTTGGCGCTTTGTTGGTGAGCTTTACAGTCTATATTATCCCCGCCTTGGCTCATATGCTTACTTACAGAAAGGCCTCTGCTCGACAGGTGAATTCCTGAGCTCTTCAATTTAATGCATTTCATCAACCCTTAACCAAAATCCCACTGTTTCACTCTGCCCCCACACTGCATGTACTGTCATTTGCTGCCCCCACTGCTTGTCTTTTGGTTGTTTCTTTGTTAGCTCATGTGATTCATATATAGTTAAGGTGCATTTTTGTATAATTTAGCTGAAAATAACATATCCACTTAGTTTGAGTTAAACATAGGATTATGATATCATGGGTTTCAACAAAATGTATGTTTTAATTTGATTATTCTTATAAATTTGATGTTAAATGTAGAAAAGCATTTATGGGTTTGATATAGAAATGTTATCGGATAATTGAAATAGGTGATAAGTCCTTTTCATATAGTTATTGGAACGACTTGGTCTCTGTCACCATTAATATACCAAGATAAGTACCTTACGGTAAAAACAATATTAATCTAATATACTTTGGGGAATATTGTTTAAATTTGTTGTTGTTTTCGTCCTTTGCAGAATGCAGCGGAGAAGCCTCCGTTCTTCCTCCCGAGTTGGGTCGGAATGTATGCGTTGAACGCGTTCGTGGTGGCATGGGTTTTGGTGGTTGGGTTCGGGTTCGGAGGATGGGCTAGCATGACCAACTTTGTTAGGCAAGTCGACACCTTCGGGCTCTTTGCGAAATGCTACCAATGCAAGGCTCCGCCATCAGCTGCCCCTGTTGTTGCTGCTGCCCCTCATCACTAAACCTCGTCCTCGTCCTCGTTTGTTCACTCCATATTTTGTATCATACCAATGGGTGAAAATCGATAGCTTTTTGCCTATGTCCCTCTCGAGTGTGTTAAATTAATGGCTCAAATTTAGCTAAGTAATACTTGTAGCTCATTTAATACTTTGTTTAAAGAATCTTATCTGGTTCATTCTAATTAAATGGAGAAAGTTATAAATATTGTAAGCTTGATTATTATTCCATTTGGTAATGGAAATTGAACTGCCAAATTGTCACATGGTTCGCACGTGGCTTGCACATGCATTCGCACATGTTCAATTAATCCACCGGATCTTCAAATTTTAATTGATTATTTATAATTATTTGATTAAATTATATAATAAATATTATTATTAGAATAATAATTGAGTGGGTTGGATTGGACTGGACTGCTCCTTTTGACCCCGCTGATTAATTCTTGACTCAGATCTCCAAATATCTTATTTAATTTAATTCATTCCAATATTGTCCTTTTCCTTTTATTTTTCTTTTAAATAATTTAAAAAGGTTTACAAAAGCCCATTTGGAGAAATACAGCTGTGGATTTGGCCCACTATATGATGGGCCTATTTTTATTTGGCCCAATATATGATGGGCCTATTTTTATTTGGCGCAATAAATGATGGGCCTATTTTTGGCCCACTAGAGTATTTTGGGATAAATGGGCCGCGCTGGCCTTGAATAATAAAAGGAATATTTTATTTAATTTTTAAAAGCCTTCTCAATATTATTATATTGATATAAAAGGTCATCGGCCCGCCAAAATTTTACATTTCTTTGATCTCTGGTCTTTTACATAGCTTCGTGATTCGGTAATGGCGTCCGCTTCTACAGTTCCCGCTTTCGATTGCTTCTCTCGGTATCTCTATCTTTCTCATTGCAGGTTTGCGCTTCGTATTCTTGATCAGAGACACAAGGAATTCATCTTCTTTCGATCTCTGTTCTTTCACTCCTTCTGGTGTTTCTGTTCGTAATTTCCATTAATAGACTTGTGCCTTCGTGTGTCGTTTTTTCATTCATGTTTTCGCTTACTTGCGCTTCAGTTTGTTGTGGCGGAGGGGATGAAGTAGCAATGAGGGAAAGCGATTTAATCCTTGGTGTGGAAATTTACGCAAATTCGTTGTTTATTTATTTTGGTGTCGCTTTCCTGAATTAGTTGAGTTTTCTAGTTGAATATTCTTCTCGTGGCCCATGCTGCTTGGACTTTTGTTTTTCTAATGCAAAAATTCGTAGGCGGCGTTCGGGCGAGGAGTACTCGTACTCGTTGTTGCTGTGTCTCCTCCAAAGAAAGATAAAATAACATGACCACGAGTTAATTGACATTGGTTTTGACGAGTCGATATTCTCCAGCTAAGCAGTTTTTAACGTTATTTCTCTTTAGTTTTGGAATTAGTTTGATATGATTTTACTTGTTCATGTTGCATTTGCTCGCATAATCCAACCACTTAATTCAATTGAACCTATAGTTTCCGACTGATTCTTGTAGACTTCTGATATAATTATCCAAACATGGTGCCTACTGTCCTTTAATGTGCCGTTTACTTTTTTCCTACTACTTTAGAGAGAGACTGGGTTGAAAAAGAATCAGAGAGTGATTGTTTCAAATCATGGTATTGTAGAAAATAAGTTAATGAATACAATGGAGAAGATTCAAACTCTTAAACGCCTAGCAAATGAATGCTATAATTTGGGGAATTTGGATGAAGGAGATACAATTAGTCATGATCGCTTTACGATTCTTGTGAGGAAAATGCTTTCACTTTATTCTCGATGAAGATTTTCGGTGTTACTGTATGAAATAAATTGTAGTTTTTCATGCATCTTTACATTTGTTCTCGTAGAGCTTTCCCTAATTCTAAGTGTATTTGCAAATTATGCAGTGAGCAGAAACTAATCTTTCTATGACACTTCCCTTCTGAATGGTATAGCTTTTACTCTGCTTGTTCCATAGGTGTATTCCATAAGCCTCGTCATTTAGCTGAGCTAGCATTGCTTTTGCCCAATTTGCAGAAGCTCGGTTTCCTGGCTTCTTAAAAAGTTCACCAATCTTGGTCCAGTCCACTGGGTAGAATGCTGCAGGAGGCAATATGGTGACGTTAAAACCTGGTCTAGCTCCGGCTCCTGTTACCTTTGCTATTACTCTGGAGACCAGAAAAGGTCCATTATATCCCCATCTGCTCCCATCAAAATTCGATGCAAAATTTTCCATGAATTTCTCTAGAAGTGGATGCTTCTTATCAAAAACAAGAACAGCATTATTCAGTCTAGTCCAGTTCTTAGATACCGGATCAATACTTTGAGCGCCAATACAGTTCTTCAAGCCCATGAAAGACTTCAAAACAATAAAATCTGTATCTATGTAAACACCTCCGTACTTGTATAGGACTGTAAGTCTCATCAGGTTAGATAGATTCTGAGCTAATGGAATCTGACCTGGGTCTTTTTTTCCTCTCTTCATCTCATCAAACCAAGTCTCAACAGGGGTGTTTCTGAATAGAGAAGGCAAGTCCGGTGTGATTGCCAGAATTTTAAACCCATGATCAAGTAGAGGTTGAAGAATCTTGTAGCCTCTTTCTGAATCCAGCGTTCTTGATAGAATAGTTAAGCATCCACGGGGGTGAGACTTGAAAATGCTTTCTGCTGCCAGTAGTTCTCTTCTTCTGAAAGTCCTTGTTGGAGATATCCATGTCATGAAGAATCGTGTCTCACAATCATGGCTGAGAAACTCCTGAAGTCGATTATGGAACTGCTGCGTGAAATTGTTTGACTGCAAAATTCGAAAGTCGGGAAGGTGTTTCCTAAACCAATCAATTCTTGCCTTTTTTCCTGAAAGATTGAATGGAACTATCAAGGAATCAAAAGTTCCACTATCATCGTCTTCTTCTCTGTTTTCTGGCGAGGACTTCAGTGGCTCTTGTGTTACACACGTAATTGTTGAGTTTGAATTTTTGTTCTCATTTATGGATACTGTTCGAATCGAAGCTTTGTAGATTATGCCATCTCCACATAGAAAGATGATGATGGCAGCAAGCAAGATGGTTGGCAATATGGGTGATACAGTACACCTTTCAGACATTTCTTTCTGGAGGTTCTTCCCACAAGATGTGAAGTTTGGGATATGCTTAATGAGGCTATTTGAAAAAACTCATGATTAGGACATCTTTTTTGGCGATTACACCAATGGAGGAAGACATAACTCCAAGCAAAATTAATTTATTCAGGTTGCTTGCTTGGTCTGCCGGATGAGGTTGATCAGATTATCGTGAAGTCAACTGAAGGAAATAGAATTGAAAAGGTCAAATCTAAATTTTTAAGTATAATGACGAATGCTTATCCCAAAGGTGGCGTTCTAGTTATATTGATCCAACGGTCGAGAGGATGAAAGCGTTGAAGTCTCAATCTTCTCTCTGTGGAGGGAAGATTGTCACTTCATGAAATAACTCAGCTATTACAGTTTGGGTTGACCTGCTGCTGAAAATTTCTGTAATTACCTCTTCAAGGGTGAAAAAGGAGGGGAAAAGTTTAGGATTGCACAACCACTCACCCTCACTGAATCCATGAAGCAAAGAATAGGAGAAAAAAAAGACCATTTAAGGAGAAATATTGGTAAAGATTTTATTGATGACTATAGCTATATACAAACTATAGAGAACGAAGAAAAGGTATATATATATGGTTTCTGTTTACCAAATATAATCTATATTTCTGTCAAAATCTCTATTAAATCTTTACGAAATATCTACTATATATATTTCTGTCTATCTTTGCAAATTTCTACCATATCTATATCTACCATCTCTTTTATTATGCATTAGGAAATATTTACCATATCTTTACCATATTTTTTATTATGCATTACGAAATATTTACCATATCTTTTATTATGCATTACGAAATATGTACCATATCTCTACCCTGTCTTTTACTATGGATCAGGCTACATATCCCAAACAAAAAGTTTAGTGGATTATAATATCTTATGTGGGCAAAATGAAGGCAAAGAACGTTGAATTAAGAAATGATGGCTAACAGGAATTAAACCAGAAGGGATGATAACTATATATCAGCTTATGTTCTTGACCAAATTGCGTAAGTTTTGTGCAACATTGAGGATTAACTTCGAAGCATATAACTTGCAGGTTCGTTTACTTGGTTATTTGAATTAGAATTCATCAAGGTGCTTCCTCCCTTATCTGTTTTCCAAATTGTTTTTCTGCAGGTATGGCTTATCATTGTGGAAACATACATGCTGACATGTTTGGTGCTCATATATCTCAGAGGAACCAAAATAAGGTACACAGTTTAATTTACAAAAATGCAGCTTGTTCAAGTGATGAGGTAGGACGAAATATTATTCAGATTCAAATAGAAAAACATAAGACTAATTATATAGGTTCTATAATTAGTTTCATTTACGAAATAGTAGTTGAGAAGATTTAATAAGAAAAAAAAGAATTCTTCAAAACATTTTTATTGTGTTTATATTAATTGAATACATTTATCATATTGTTTTCATTAAAAATACTTTTTATTTTGTAAAGCTTACGATATATGGGAAATAATTTAGTAATAAAATTATGGGTGGTTGGAATTGAATTAAAAAGGTTTTGAAGCTATATGTTACTGCTGCACAACTCACTCAATTTAGACGAACAAAAAAACCAAGATAGAAAAAAAATGCTAGGAAAAGTATAAGTAAATATCTGGCTCCGACTGATCATTTTTTGTGGTAATGTACACCCCTCATGTTGGTGTTTTCTTCTTAATTATTTCGTAATTATCCTGTTTTATTTCCAAACAGAAAATTATTTTGTAATTGCTATAGTTTCCATGATCATTAACCATTGGTAGGTCAATAACTCTCAATTAAGTTATAATTGGAAATCAAACTAAAAGCCCTTCTTCAGTTCACCAGATTCAGGCAACCTCGGGCGACGATAAAACAAAATGGAGAAATCTCCACCTCCATTGGTAAAGAACCCAAAGCTAAGATCCGAATAGAAATTAAACGGTAAGAAAAGTTCACCAAAAACAGAGGAAGCTTTAGAAACAACAGATTCTTCAGTTCTGACCAAATCTTTATACTCACATCAAATCCACATCCTTTTAATCAATTTCCTTAATTTTTCTAAACTTGTACATGTTTATCGAGATTTAAAATACAATATTATATATAGTATAATTAAGTCACTCATGAAATAGCCCAAACAATTTTAATCTATTTGAACCAAATTTTGGTTTCAAACCTTTAGCCCCGTCCCTCTCTCTTTTGCCTCCCCTTCCACACGCCATGTTTATTGCCCCATAGACTTTAAACCGTTGATTTGATTTCATGCTTTGCTTTCTTTCATAAATGCATTTTGATTGTTGTAGCTTTATTCTACCATGACATTGACCTTGACTTCGTGATATTTTTAGAATCAAATAAATAATTTCTACAATAATAATAATGGTAAACTCAAATGAATTTTAATTTTAAACTACTTTATCTATCTGTGTTGTATAAAAGTATTTAGATAGAGAACTCGTCGAGTAACGGTAGAACATGAATATTTTTTAAATTAAAAAATATATATGTTTCTAACTTGATCTCATTTTACTAGTATTCCTCTCCTGAGCTGAAGCCTGAGATATTTGAGAAGAATTACTATTACTAGTCTTCTGCCCAGTGGGATCCAAAGCTAAGATAATGGAGTCGTCTCAACAAAATTCACAGCCACCAACCACTCAAAGATGCCATTGCCTATAAATTCCATGTAAGCTTATCCTTGCAAGTAAACTGATAAATTCACTGTTTTCTTTTTTCTTTCTTGTTATCAGAAATCAGGATGGGGAACACTCGCAGCAATGTGAAGCGGATTCTGTGTATATTTTTGTATAATATCTTTTTGATGTCTATGATGTCAGGTTTGGCAAAATACACACCAACCTCTGGAAATGAATCGGATCGCTTGGCTCTACTTGACTTAAAAAGTAAAGTATTCAACGACCGACTTGGAATCATGAGTGCTTGGAACGATTCCATGCATTTTTGCGATTGGGTTGGCGTTTCTTGCAATCAAAGCATCAGAAGAGTTGTGGGTTTGAGCTTGGAAGCTCGAAAGCTGAGTGGTTCGATACCACCTTCTCTGGGGAATCTTACTTATCTCACTGAAATCAGATTGGGAGACAACAACTTGCATGGCCAAATTCCCCAAGAGTTTGGTCGACTGCTACGATTGCGTCATCTCAATTTGTCTTTTAATAACTTCAGTGGTGAGATTCCAGTGAATATAAGTCATTGCACTGAGCTGGTTGTTCTGACAATTGGTGCCAATAGGCTTGAAGGTCAAATTCCATCCCAATTCTTCACGTTAACCAAGTTGGAGCTTCTCGGGTTTGGTGTCAACAATTTGACTGGAACTATCCCACCTTGGATAGGTAATTTTTCTTCAATGCTTCGTTTGTCATTCGCAAAGAACAACTTTCAAGGAGACATTCCCAATGGAGTTGGACGTCTGCATAGATTGAAATTCTTCACAGTTTATGGAAACTACTTCACAGGGTCAGTGCCGCTTTCAATCTATAATATAACTTCTTTGAATTATTTTTCTGTTACTCAGAATCGATTGCAAGTCCTAGTACCACCAAATAATGGATTTTCTCTTCCCAATCTTCAGATTTTTTATGGTGCTATCAACAATTTCAACGGGCCTATTCCCACGTTTTTTGCGAATGCCTCAAGTCTTCAAGAAATAGATCTTTCTGAGAATAATTTCACTGGTAAAATACCTGAGGACCTGGGGAACTTAAACGACTTGGTGTTACTAAATTTTGATGACAATAGACTTGGAACTGGGAAAGTTGGTGACTTGAGTTTTATCAGTTCCTTGACTAATTGTACCAGTCTAAGCATACTGGGTGCTGCTGGGAATCATTTTGGTGGAGTATTGCCTCCATCTATTACCAACTTGTCAGACCAATTCACAAGCCTAACCTTAGGTGAAAATATGTTAAGTGGAGGCCTTCCAGTAGGGATTGAAAACTTGATTAACTTGCAAGTTTTCGCTGTGGAAAATAACTACTTGAATGGTAGTGTCCCTCTCAATGTTGGTAAGCTTCAAAACTTGGCCAAATTGTATTTGCAAGGTAACAAACTAAGTGGGCCAATTCCATCATCCATTGGTAACTTGTCCTTGATCATCGAGCTTCGTTTGAATGATAACGAACTTGATGGAAGTATACCACCAAGCTTAGGACGATGCAAAAGACTTCAAGCTCTTGACCTATCTAATAATAAGCTAAGTGGTACCATACCCGAGGAAGTTCTCAGTCTCCCTTCCCTTTCACTCTTTTTGGCCTTGGCTCAGAACTCACTCACTGGTCCATTACCAGCTCAAGTGGGAGAATTAATTAGTTTATCTGAGTTGGATCTGTCAGAGAACATGTTATCAGGAAATATTCCCGAAGACCTTGGTAAATGTATTGGCCTGATTCATTTGTTTTTGGATCATAACCTATTTGAGGGAACAATTCCTCAATCTTTGGAAGCTTTGAAAGGTCTAGAAGCACTTGATCTTTCAAGCAACAACTTGTCTGGGCCAATTCCCCAATTTCTTGACCAGTTTCTTGCACTCAAGTATCTCAATCTATCCTATAATAGTCTATGTGGTGGTTTTCAACACTTACATTTACCTTCATGCATGCCTAACCCAACACATTCATCCAACAAGTTTCTGACAAAAAAGGTGTTAGCCTGTACAATATCTACAGTCACATCTGCCATTGTTATTTTGAGCATCCTTCTTGTGTGTTTAATGCTTAAGAAGTCGAGGAAGAATGCTTCGAATTCATCTTCCAACTCCAAGGATTTTCTATTGCAAGTTTCCTACTTACAACTCAGTAGATCAACTGACGGGTTCTCTAGAGACAATTTGATTGGTTCAGGTAGTTTCGGTTCTGTGTATAAAGGTTCTCTGTCAAATGATGGATTGATTGTTGCAATCAAAGTTGTAAACCTCCAACAAGAAGGTGCTTCCAAAAGTTTTGTTGATGAATGCAAAGCTCTTGCAAATATACGACATCGAAATCTACTAAAGATCATAACTTCTGTCTCGAGCATCGATGGACAAGGCAATGAGTTTAAAGCTCTAGTTTTCGATTTCATGTCCAATGGAAACTTGGACCGTTGGCTTCACCCTACAAATCAAGGGGAGAATCAAAGAAGGTTGAGTCTTATCCAGAGACTAAATAGTGCCATTGATATTGCTTGTGCATTAGATTATCTTCACAATCATTGCGAAACACCTATTGTTCACTGTGATCTAAAGCCTAGCAATGTATTGCTGGACGATGATATGGTAGCCCATGTAGGGGACTTTGGTTTAGCAAGATTCATGTTGGAAGGCTCAAATGATCAATCATCTTTCAGCCAAACCATGTCACTTGCGCTTAAGGGGTCGATCGGGTATATCCCTCCAGGTATTTTTCTTCCATCCAAACTCCTTTAGATCTTGATTTTCTATACGTATAATAATGGATGAGGAATTGCTTGCAGAGTATGCCACTGGTGGTAGAGTTTCCAGTGAAGGAGATATTTTCAGCTACGGAATACTACTATTGGAGATGATCATTGGAAAAAGACCCACAGACAGCGCGTTTCACAGTGGCGTAGATATTCATATGTTCACTTCAATGGCATTGTCTCATGGAGCGTTGGCCATAATTGACCCTTATTTGCTATATGAAGAAACACGTTGTCAAGAAGAAGAGAAGGAAGATAGAATACAAGAAATAGCAATAATGATGGGTGAAGATAATCATGGTAGAGAAACTGTACCAAGATGGATGGAGGAATGTGTAGTTTCAATAATGAGAATTGGGTTATCATGCTCTTCAACTGTGCCTCGAGAAAGAACGTCCATGAATATGGTTGTTGACGAATTGCAGAAAATAAGAAGCTGCTATCTCAAGTTTAAGAAGGCACTGGGTTCCTGAGAGACAAAATGATTGTATTTTGGCCGCAATGGGTTCCTGAAGTAGCAGCAGGCAGCAGCACCATTAAACTTCCTTAGTTATGTGTCCTTTGAATAGTCCTGCCAAAATTATCAATTTTTTTTTTTCTCTTTGTCAGATGAAGAAATTCATAAGGTCACCAATGCTCTAAACCCTTCAAATCTTACGTAATTCAACCGTTTCCATGACGTCCAAAAAATTCGGATGACGTCATTATCCAATTAATTTTAAATAAAAACAAGGGAATACTACTATTTAAATATATATATATATATATATATATATATATATATATATATATATATATATATCCCATAAAATACTTTTATTTAATAAAGAAAAAAGCGTTTTTCTATTTTATTATTAAATATGTCCTCTTATTCGGAAATTTTTTTTTATTAAATATTCGGAAAAAAAAAACTTTCAAATTTAATCTTGAAGTCGATTTCGATTAAAATAGATAAATAATAATAATAATAATTCCCGATTATATTTATAAAATGTATAGAGGAAAAGCTAATGAACAAAAATTAAAATTTAAAAATTTAAAAATTTTAAAAATAATAATAAACTAAGAAAAACACGCTTGGTTCCTCCATCAGCTTGAACCAACCAAACCTCCTACCTAAGTCCTAGAAATCAAAGTTGAACGAAAAGCTGCAATATGAATTTACTCTGCAAAAGTTTTTGATAATTACTGGTTGTCTGTCTTTTACGATTCTCCTCCCAAAATTCCAGTTGATGGGTCACTCATTACATTTTTCCATTTGATTTAACCAGGAAACTTAAGCGACGGGATTCGTGCATACGTGAGGTCAAGTTCAATCGTTACTGAAATACAGGTTCCTCCGAATACGGGTATTACATTGAAAATACCCCAAGAATGTAAATAATGTATGTTATGGAGAAAAAATAACATAACCGAAAGTGATAGATAGAAATCACTGCAGAAAAGGTCTCCAGGTCCTAAAAAATTTCTACCTAATGTAAAAGACCACAAATAGGAGTATCGATCATGGAAAACTGTTCTCTACCTTCAATTTTGGTATTATCAGTAGGACTTGACTCTCCCCTGAGGGTATATTCTCTCAACAGCACCAATTCTTTGAGGTGGCCATACAATATGTGACACCCTACCTTGAATCAAACCCATTGGTATCTGCCAGCAAAAGGCTTAGTTCAGTCAGGCTGGGCTAGACATGTCTCAAAAGCAGTAAAAAGGGAGTTCAACTCAAATCTCAGATACTTGCAGTAAAGTATTTCTCTGGAAACAGTAAATTAATTATCTATATTTTCTTAATGCTCTTTCATATGAAAACTTTGTTTTGAACTCTAAAAAGTATGATGATATTTTCAACTGTGTTTTTTCAATTCCCAAAAATTGTTACAAGAATAATTAAAGATCCCATCGAGGCTACCAATCCACATAAACTCTGGTTGCATCTCAAAACTAATAGCACACCCCAAAAGAAACATAATGTTAACTATAGAAGATGGTATCTTACCGGGCCAAAAGATCTCGAGTCCATGCTGCAATCTGAATTATCACCTTCAACCCAACAGTGTCCTTCTGGAACCTTTACAACGTCATATGTTTGACGAGTTCCAACCCAATCTCCTGGTAAGGCAATAACTCTTTTCACATGTTTCTCCTTGTAATTACTAGGGGATCTGCAATAGGTCAACGATTTATGGAAGGAAATTTTAATCAAATTGTTCAAGTCTCTGAGAGTAAATTTTATCCTCAACAACACCGTAGCCACAAACCCACACCAGCGAATACATTTTGTTTCAGGATTCAGTTCAGTTCAGGATTGTTCGAACTCAGTTTAAGAGTGATTTTGGGTAAGGACGCCTCTCCTAAATACTCTTTCAATTTCGATTAAGGTCTTCAAATTAATTTCTGACCACTAAGCCTTGTACTTGTTGCTTAGGAATCTACTGGATTATATTAGGAGCACTTTAAGTTAGTAGTTTCCACTTGTGGAGTTGTTTGGTGTGTGCCTACCAACTTTTCTAACTACATCATGTGAAGCATGTCTCTTTGAATTATTAAGTCTCCTTAAGTGTTTAAGCATGCTGAAATATGGTGTTGTGATAGGTTATGTGGTGTTTTTGAGATGTTGAACATATTATGTTTGTGGTGGATATGTGACTTAAGTTTATGAAATGTGACCTTTGATGATTTTTGAGCCTGTTGTTTGTTGAGTATGTTGTGATGAGCATGCTGAAATGCTGATATTGTCTGAAAACGCATGATGGTTGTGTAGGATAATGCATTTTAGTGAGATTGTACGATGTCAGAGGACCTTGTGTGTGATGAAGAAAAGTTGGGTAAATACCATTGTGCCTCAGGTAAAAATGGTCAGGGTGGTAGACCATTGACATAACTCGAAAGAGTCAGTCTCATATAGCTTTGCGAGAGCTAAATATTAGTGTTGAGTGACTCTGTGAAATCAAATGAGCTCGTTGACCTTGCGTGAGGATTGAGTGCACATGACATGATGTATTGATGCAAGTGTTGAGCATGTTGAATGTTTTACTTGTTTTATGTGCAAAGAGCATGTTTAGTTGTATGAGAGAAGCATTATGTTTGTTTTCTAGGTTGTATGTTGTTTGATGACTCCTCATGTGTGAGCCACTTACTGAGTATGCATTATGATGAACTCACCACCAAATTTTGAGACCATTAGCTAGTTATTCTATCTTCTTAATAGTTGGTTTGAGTTGGGAACTTACATTAGTACGAGTTGGTTAGTTCATTTATGGTTTGATTTACTGTTTAGTGTTGATGATTCATTTTGGGACTGGCATTTGAGTTGTATCATTGTTTGGAAGTTGGCTTGTTCTTAGAAATTTTGTTAAAGTTGGATAAGCTTAGTTTGTTCTCTTTTCTTGAATACTTTTGGTAAACTATAGTCTTGGTTTGGTTAAAATGACTTTGTACTTGGGTTTCATCAGGTAAAATATCATTGCTTTAAGTTGGTTATTTTAGGTGATGTTTTTTTTGTTTAAGGTTTTATTTAGAATGTTGAAAGAGTTCTTTATATTCAGGTAATTTGAAGTTAACTGTTAGTTCTTGAGTTGGAGCTTAGTATTTCTTTATCGGGTGCTCAATATTTGGGAAGTTACCATAGTTACGTTGTAATACTGTCAAAATTTGGGATGCGGTAAATTTGGGAAGAAGAGGACTTGAGGTTACAATCTCTTAACAGCGCAGGAAACAATAAAGGCTTTTTATCTATCTTACACTCCTGGCATGCTTTCAATCACATACATTTACCAATTACATCATCAAGACTATTACAATTCAGGAGCGAGATGGATCATTATGCTATCCATTACCTTAGATTAATTCAAATATGACGACGTAAATATAATTCGTACTATTTCTTTCACAAAAAATGACCATTTTTGTTAATGAGGAAACAAGCTTTTATTGAGACAAAATGAAAGAATAAAAAAGGACACAAAGATACTGCACACTAAGAGAAGGCAACCACCTAGCTATACAAAAAAAAAAAGAAGAAAGATCTCCAGTTCATAATAATTAGACCTAGCAGATAAGTACAAAAATACTTGGAAAACGATGTCCAAATAGAGTGACCACACCTCCTCCCAAGGTCTTATTCCTCTTGATCCAATTGCCCCAAAGGACTACAAAGAGGCCACAAAACTTGACCCCCATATTGAATATGCAAATGCAAAGAGTAATCATTTCGTTCTATGCAAATTGCAAGTAATGGAGTTGAGTTTTTCTTACTTTTGAGTTCTCTGTCTTTATTCTTCGATTGTATGGCCTTGGGAAGTTATTAAATTGGAGTCCAAATGTGATCTCTCAACGATGATTAATCAAATGGGCCTACAAACTAATAATGTTCAAAAGTCAACCAAGAAGAGCCAATCCAAATCTTAAATTATCTAGCCTCAACTCATTAAGATTCAAACCCTGAGCAATCCCAATCGAGCAAGACTATCTACATACGATGCACCGGATCATTCTTATATATAATTTGAGAGAGAGCGATGGGAAGGATAATGTGGGTTTACATAGGCCATTTTCTTAATCTAGAGCAGCCTTCATCATCCAATAAAAGAGGAACTAAATCAAGCTAATACCACAAAACACAATATAAGCGCCAGAACAGACAATACAGATAACGAAATTAGGCGCTGGAGGGAAACTTACCGGTAAACGATCACGTCACCCGGAGAAAATTGAAACTTCTCAAGGCAAAATTTCTCAACCAGCACGTAGTCATCTGAAAGCAAACCCAAGCATCAGATGGTATCAATTCCTAGCTACAACAAATATGCAACTTTCAGAAAATTACCACTAACAGGTCCTGCCAGAGAAGTGGCTCTAGGATTAAAAGTGGGAGACATTGAAGCACCCCGGATAGGGACAACACTCGCATAACGATCCGAAATCGTAACGCCAATAATTCCAAGTGTGAAACATTTCTTCGCAACGTTCCACACTAAACTTCGATTTGCCATTTCCAAAGTATACCAACTAGATGCATATCAAGTGCGAAATGGGAGTTCAGTAACTGCAACATGGAAAAATCTATAATGAAATAAGAACCCAAAAACAATTCAAAGTAGGCAAATAAAAACATTTGTTATCAATTCGAATTTTGAGCTTGCAGAACAGAATCAAAGCAATCCTCGAACTCGAATCGGAAGAAATTTGATGAAACTTACCAGATACGCGCAATTCGTCGAGTTTACCTAAAAATTGACAGTACACAACAGACAGAAACCGCAAGCCTTCCGGCAAGCAGCCCAATTATCCCAGTTGAAAAGATTAAAGAATATTATGAGAATAGGAAGCGGTCGATCGACGCTGAGAGATACAGAAGAATTCAATAGAAGATATTGTTTGCCAAATCCGCTGGTGATCGCTGCACTCACTCAGCGCCAAACCCTAACCATACAGTAAACGAAGGCGCGAACGAGCGAGCGCAAACAGAGAAATAGAAGAGGCAAATACTTTATTTTAATTTTCTTTTCTTTTCTTTTTTCCGAGTTAAAAAAAAAAAATGTAATTACTCAATAACTTTTTTTCCCTTTCAAAAAAATAAAAAATAAAATTAAAATTAAACGCAAGTAAAATCACGAGCAAGCTTGTCGACGTCATCGAGATAGGATCAAATCGCTCGTTTATCAATGGATTACAACATCAAACGGATAATACTTTGATTCTTAATAAGTAAACAAAACTAAACATCGAACTCGAATTACTGTACCCGATAATATTTATTTTTTTATCTTGAAATTTAATATTATACAATAATATAAGATTAAATTGTTGAGAATAAAATATTCTAAAATATAAAAATAAGACTTATTTCAAGCGTTAGTTGAGTCCCTTGTCCACATGGATCAAGAGCGAACACTCGTCGTTCACGGCATGGACAACCATAGCATCTAATTCAGTTGAACTCTCGATAATTGGGAATGGACGATAGTAACCTCATCTACAAAATAATAAATAAATAAATAAATAAATAAATAATAAAAAAATGTTAAAAGTAATTAGAAAAGTTACCATTTGTGAAGAAGAAACATATTGCAATGATAATATAGAAGAGGATGAGAATCAATCCCTTCATGTAATGAGAATTTCCATCCTATAAATTCATCATAATTTACAAAATTAGCCAATTAAATACAAAATATTCCATTTTTAAAAAATTTAAATATATATATATATATGTGTGTATATATATATATGTGCGGGTATATGTATACATATATGTGTGTATATGTATGTATGTATATATATGTGTGTATATATGTATGTGTGTGTATATATATATATATGTGTGTATATATGTATGTGTGTGTATATATATATATGTACCTGTAAAATGGATGACGAAGCCATTATTGAAAGAGCAAGGGAGGAAGTTTCAAGAACATTAAAATTAAGATCCATATTAATTCCCATAATCCAACCGACAATTACGCATAAAGGAACCTGAAAATTAAGAATAATTAATTTTATGTTTTATTAAAAATATAAAAAATTAAATTAGAGCATTTTAAATAATATAATAATATTAATAGCGTTGCAAAATGAACCCAAATTTATTACCACAAACATTGCTATTTGAGTTGCAGATCCTAAAGCAACACCTAAAGTTATATCCTGCATTTTAGCATTAAAAAAATATAATAATAATAATAATATTATGATTAAGGAAATTAATTAATTATATTAAGTGCATACCAACTTGTTCTTATAAGCAAATATGAGAGCTCCTGCGTGCTCGGCTGCATTTCCAACCAGTGGTAGTAATATCATGCTAAGGAACGTAACCGATAGCCCCCAACTTTTCGAAGCGTCCTAATTTTTCAACCATACAAAAATTAAGAAAGATATTGAAAATTGGAGGAAAATAGTTTAAAAAACCAAATAGTTATCGAGCAAAAACCTCTATTACCTCAATTGTAGCCACCACGTACTCCGACAACAAAGCAATGAGAACAGTAACGCCTACCAACCAAGCCACTGTGCTCCATATTCCAATCGTTGGTGCTTCTTGCACAACGTCGTCGTTGTATACATCTAGTTCCTAATAAAGATCGTCATTAACAAAAATAAAATAAAAATTTGGGTCATGTTTTAATGTTGTATAATTTAAATTTAATTTAATCATACCTTATCTGGTTCAAAAAATCCACGGTGAGTCCATAGTTGAAAGATCAAGTAAGCTACGTAAGCCACCAACATTACTATACTACTTGCTCTAGACAATCGCAGTGCGTCAGCTACAACCACATCAGTAGACCCTCTGACATAAGGGAACAACATTGGAAGCAAATGACATAAAAGCGCCAACAACAACATGTGTGAGTTCACCTCAGCTTGTCTCTATAAGAAAATGTTACAAAATTTTATAACGTACGATTAAAATATATATCTTCAACTAAGAAGCCAAGAACTAATCGCTTACTTGGTCATAGGTTTGTTGTCTTTTAAGGTTGACGATGCCACCAATGAAAAGCGAGGTTCCAAGAACGACCAGAAGGTTTGATAGAACCGATCCCAAAAGAGAGTACTTCACCAACTCGATTTTGTCCTTGCTAAGTGCAAATATTGCTATAATTAGCTCCGTCGCATTGCCACATGTCGCATTTAATAAGCCACCAACTAAGTATAAAAATACATGATTATAGTTGATCGAACCATGTCTAAAAAATAATAAATAAATAAATAAATAAATAAAAGGGAAGAAAATTACTTGTGGGGCCGGTGAAATATGAGATTTGTCTGCAAATATATGAATAAAGAATATTAATTTAAGTTAAATGATTGAAAAATAATATTGAAAATTCCAGAATGAAAACGACGTCGTTTCAGGCTTACTCCGTCAGAAAGCTCAGGCGTTCCGCAAGTGGAGCAAGCCCCAATAAGCTCAGAACGAAAACCCACGCCTGTAATTCCATTAAACATTTTTAAGAGATTATTATTTTTAATTAATTTATTTTATCTAAAATTTAAAAACTATTTCTATTTTAATTTTAAAAATTTTGGGTTTTATTTTTATTTTTTTTAAATAAAATTGAAATAGTTTTCACTTACTCTTCCGAAGCCAAGAGAGTCGGCCAACACAGCCAACGGAATCGCCGGAAAAAGAAACCAAATCTTCGTTCCCAAAATGACCTCTTGAAGATTCACAAGCAACAGCCTAAGACAACCGAAACGAACCTTGGAAACGAGGGTCAAATCGGACTTTCTCCGCAGCGATGACGACGACATGTTGTGAGCCGTCCGACCGATCAGCGAACTCTTGACGGCGCCGTTTTGCAAGATCGGCGTTTCTTGTTCGAAATCCATGTGTCTGCTAAATCCAAAGACTCTGTGAAATGGAATTCTTCTAAAAAAGTTGAGAATATATCGCAAATGGAATGCGTTTACATTTCATTTTCCTCTACCTCTTTTTCCAATATTTAATTATATTATTAAATTTTTTAATTTTAATTTCTTTTTAAATATAGAAATTCAATCATCTGACCTCTAACCTCTAACCTCTAACCTCTAACCTCTAGGGATTATTAAAAAAAATATTTATTTTTTATATGTATTTTATAAGTTAATTATAAATTTATTATATGTATTTTATAAGTTAATTATAAATTTATTAGAGACGAAAATTTATAATATAGCATGATGTAGGTCTTGGGAAGGAAGTTTCTTGTAAGTTTCAATCTTTCAAACACCATTTATCGCTTATAAATGACAATATTAAAGTAAATAAAAATAAACAAATATTAACGTTTTTAATGAGCAATCGTAGTCTATTTTGAATATATATTTGAACAAGTGTGAACAATTCTTATACATAAAGAAAAAGAAAAACTATATTTAAATTAAAAAATATCAAATATTATTTTAATTTTGAAATATTAAAAATATAATCAAATTGGGTTGTCCCGACTTCAGACTATATAATCATGGCCTGTACAATATGACAGTAGCTATGACGTTTATAAAGATCAAATATGAAATAAAGCGTTTGATATAACGTAACCAAAATTTAAATTTAGGATTGGATTGAATCGAATTGTAAAGAGATATACGTCACCAAAACAATACCATAATTGAGTTGAAAAAAAAGGTATAAGTAGTGGGCACTATGATGAGATAGACCATAAGGCCATGGTCCATATGAATTTTAAAGTGGGCGCTGTGATTAAAGGGCCCATTTGAGCCCATCCATAATCGATTAACCACTCATGTTAGAAACAATTTGCCTATTTTATTTATTTTTTAGTTTGTTTGATAATTATGAGTTGACTAATTGATTCTTAATTTGACTATGTTTGACGCAATTATACAAAATTTTATAAAAAATGATTAAATAATTAAATAATTAAATAAACGAAACAATTAGAAATAAATAAATATTATTCTTCTAAAAATTTATGTATTAATCAATTTAAATTTATTAAAATAAAATTGAAAAAGAAAAAAGAAAAAGGTTAAGAAGACGAAAATGACCCCAACGAACCACCGATTTCCACGTATCGAGTTCTTGGTGCGCAAAACGAGGGCTTCTTCAGACATTAAAATGCGTGGCTTTAACGGGCATTGGTGATTATGGAACGCACGTCCACTCTAAGCTTCCTGATCTCTTGTTAACAGCCGTTGGATGTGTATACTTTTTCTCAAAGATTGACGATTCTGTGGGCCCCATTTCTATGTAATGCCACGCGCTTAGGCTTGACGTGAATCGACGCGTCTCGTTCTCGATAAGATCATTCGAGAACAGCCACTACTTAAAGAACCCTTCTCTACCTTAATCTCTCGGCCTTCATTTCTTCTTCTTCTTCTTCTTCCACGGCCTTTTCATTGCGGCTGAATCCTCCCTCACTGCCTTTTTACTGTAGCGTTATTGGCCGGCGAAAATGGCAGGATCCGGCGTTGTAGCGGTGTACGGAAATGGAGCTCTGACTGAGACGAAGCAATCCCCCTTCTCTGTGAAAGTTGGATTGGCTCAAATGCTTCGTGGCGGCGTAATCATGGACGTTGTGAACGCCGAGCAAGCTCGTGTCGCTGAGGAGGCTGGAGCGTGCGCCGTTATGGCCCTTGAACGAGTTCCTGCGGACATACGAGCCCAGGGCGGTGTCGCTAGAATGAGCGACCCTCAACTAATCAAGGAAATCAAACAGGCTGTCACGATTCCGGTCATGGCGAAGGCTCGAATTGGCCATTTCGTTGAAGCTCAGATTCTTGAGGCCATTGGTATCGATTATGTAGACGAGAGCGAGGTTCTTACTCTCGCTGATGAAGAAAACCACATCAACAAGCACAATTTCCGCATTCCGTTCGTCTGTGGCTGCCGTAATCTCGGCGAGGCGTTGCGGCGCATTCGCGAAGGGGCGGCGATGATCAGGACTAAGGGCGAAGCCGGCACCGGTAATATCATTGAGGCGGTGCGGCACGTGCGGTCCGTGATGGGAGATATTAGGTTGTTGAGGAACATGGACGACGATGAGGTCTTCACCTTCGCCAAGAAGATCGCTGCGCCTTACGATTTAGTTCTGCAGACTAAGCAGCTCGGGAGGCTCCCGGTGGTTCACTTCGCCGCCGGTGGTGTAGCAACACCGGCCGATGCGGCGCTGATGATGCAGCTCGGTTGTGACGGCGTGTTCGTCGGCTCCGGTGTGTTCAAGAGTGGCGACCCGGCGAAGCGCGCCAGAGCGATTGTGCAGGCTGTTACTCATTACAACGATCCAGAGGTGCTGGCGGAAGTGAGCTGTGGGCTCGGCGAGGCAATGGTCGGACTGAACATGACTGATAAGGTCGAAAGGTTCGCGAATAGATCGGAGTAGACTGCCTTCTCCGGCATTTGGGTATGACGATCCCAAATCCTTTTCTGGATCTAAGCACATATAGTTTTCTAGCAATTTACGTCTAAACATATAGCTAGCTATAAGGAATTTTGATATCCTGTTTCACTGTTCGTATTGAATTGCTTATAAATCCCCTCTTTATTTCCTTCTCGAACATCTTACTTCATAATCCTCTGTATTTCATTTCTGATGGATTTTTCTCACCTTCGATTAAGAACAATGTAATCGAGAAATTATAGAAAACCAATAAAAGAACTGAATGGATGGTCTCATTCGTTTTCACCCACGGCTTGCAAGAGGCTAAGCAATTGGAGGAAGTAGTAAGAAACTCCTCCGCCTGTTGTGTATTGTAGTTTCTCTGGCCCTTCCACGGCCGGAAAGTTGCTGTCGACGGAGAAATTGAAGCTTCCGGCCAACCACCCCAAGTTCCAGTATCTTTCTTTGTTGAGCTTGGACATTGCGATCAAAGAGCCGAGCATACAAAGAACAGTTGAAAACATAGAACCGTGGAGGAGAAGAATCCACCATTTTGTGTTTAAAATTAGCCTAAAAATGCCTCATGTCAAAAAAGAAAAGCTAGTCAGTCCAATCCAATGTACCCAAAATGTACACATTTCAAAGTTCAAAGACGATTATACGTACCAAGTAGACAATATCTACCCGTGTATTTGGGCGGTTACACAATTGATCCTCGTCCTTCACAAGCAGCTACACATGCCCCTACCCTCTACCTCCACTCTAACATTCTCCAACTCACATGCACCTACCCTCGGAATCCATGGCCGTCGATGTCTCCTTTGGCCTACTTGCCTGAACCTTGTCGGATTTGAGAAGCTCCTGATCATTTCCTGCGACGGCTCTAACCTAAGATACGGCAGTGTTGGTCGTCGGGTTGTGGGTGTACCGTAATACACATGGCTGAGCTGCATGGCCATTGCTTGATTAGCTTCCCTAAGTCTGAACTTATCCAATAACAAATGGCGGCTTCTCCCTCTCTGTTGCTCCTCCTCAAAACAAGTCCTCGCTATCAGTTCTTCCTTTTAAGTGCACATACCAATAAACAAGACCAAGTGGCTATGACACTGAAGTGCTGCCAAATAATGTTTAAACTACATTAACTACTATGAAGTAAAGAGGAGTATAGCAGCATTCAATTTGCAGACGACGTAATTTTGAAGCTATAACTGAAGGCTTGCACTTGGACAAACTATGCTGGTCGCCTGTCGGTGACCCCTGAGAAGCAACAAAATTCTACAAAAACGTTGGATTTCCTCTTGAAAGACTGTTCTAAGGGGTAATGATATAAAAGAATTTAAATTTAAGAGTACAACTCCTTAAATGATTTGCAGTCTTGATGAAACAATAGAATACATTAACCTAAGGTGGAAACAACATACATTGTGGACATATCACCTAAGCTCTAAATGGAAAGAATGTGGAGATTGATTTCATAGCATGCTCTCCACTCAGCACGCTTGGATACTATCTGTATTGTAATTTTTCTCATGCTAAGGAATTCCATGGATCTGAAACCATTCAGGCATGTGAAATTTTTCGTGTAGAACGGGTCGGACGTCTTTTTCCAGGGCGAGGTGTTTGAGGAGCGGGAGGAGGACGTCTAAAAGCTGAAGAATGCACATCACAGAACAATGGGCAAGTGAGTATCTAATCATGGAATGGATCGAAGCCATTATCATAAGAGAAGTTTCTACCTGATTATCAGAAGGCTGTGCAGGAGAGAATGGAAGGCATGGGATTCCATTCAATGGTTGCAGTAAGAAACTAAACGGGTTGTTATCGATTATAACAACTCGAGAGAGATCTCTTCGTAAACACGATAGATCTTTTACGTGTTCTCTGTATTCTCTGCAATTTAAAGAAACATCTTTAAGAAATCTAATTTTGTAGTTCGTTTCAACAGCCTGATAATTTAAAGCAAAAGCTTAGAACACAAAATCTCTCATGGAAGGAAAAGCTTGCTTAATTGAGTTGTACCCCAGTCAAGAACAATCTCAGATTCTAAACCCAGTTAGAGGTAAATTACTTACGTGCTAACGGTGGATGGTCGATAAAGTCGAAGGCTAAATCTTCCCTCTGAATCGATTCGGTCGACCAGTGGTCTAGCATATCCTGTACATCGGAGCACAAATGACATATAGCAACGGGAGGAAAGTTACAAAAGATATTGATTAATCAATGCCAAACCTTCAAGACCAGCAGTGAATAAAATGAGTTCAGCAAATTCAGCAGCCTGACTCAAGAACTCGTGCAATCCAGGACGTTCAAATACAGTCACATGACTGATCTTTGGCTTTCCTTCATATTCCTTCAATACAGCTACCAAAATTAATCAACAGAACAAAATTTTCAAGTAGAGTTTAGAAAGAGAAATCCATGGGAGGTACCTTGTCCGAGGACACACATTCTAGCTGAAACCAATTCAAGCCAGCTTCTGTTGCCTGAGTGCGAAAAACGGCTGGCAAACTGGATGTTTCATATGCACAAACCAAGGTTTCATCCAAATCAAGAACAACCTGAGAGAGCAAATGAAGTATTGGAATCACAACATGACAAATGCATAAACATTACAGCAAACTTAGTTTATCTCAACATCGTAATAATAAGTTTCAAAATACAAATGGAAAATACTCAAATCAGTGAATCGCAAGCAGAGATGGAGGCAGTTTGTAGTGTCTAATGATTTCACAATGTCGCCAATCATCATTTTAGCCTTACATTTTCTTCAAAAACATACAAAGAAAGAAGAAGACGAAACGAACATTACCGTAATCTTTTCCAGCGGGCGATCTCGACTTCCACCGTCATCCACATCAGTGGGAGGGCTAAGTTTCTTAGCTGAAAGCTGATGGAGAGGAAGCTCAGCAATCGGCAAGGGCTTAAAAGAGGGAGAAGATGAGGCAAGAAGCGGCAATCTAACACCGACATAGGACAAAATCTGAGCCCAAGAAGGAGCACCACGCACGATCTGAGCAATTATATGAACAAAGAAAGAGAGCCAATCGATCAAAGCTTGCCATACTTGCAAAGACCTCGGCACACAGACCTCGGCTTGACCAATCTGCGCCATATCCACAACGAATCGCAGATACAGAGAGATCCCCAAAACTGACTCGATGCTTCAGAAAGAAAACGCGACTCGGCTTCTCTCTCTCTCTCAATCATTTTCAACAATAAACAAGAATTGAAAACGCCATGACGCAATTGGAAAATTCTGTGGCCGACGGAATTGTGGCGGTGATGGCAGGTGGCTTTTTGCCGCCCTGGCTCGGCTTGAAGGACTGCTTCCTTTACCTTTTTTTTTTCTTTTCTTTTAAATAATAATAATAATAATAATAACAACTTAATTAATAATAATTATCCTAGCCAAATAACGGTGATTTATTCCAATTCATTGATAAATAAATAATATTTTAAAATTATTTTTGGTGGTTCGTGAACTTAGCCCCCTACACGTCGCCGTCAAGCTGTGCTTAATGGTCACCGTGACCCCATTTAAAGGTTAATGTCTCTAGTTTTATTTATTTATTATTATTATTGTTTTCTTTGATTATTCCAAACCATTATCTATTCAGCTTTTTATTTTAATGTTACAACTGCTCATATTTTGTTGCATTTATTAGGAAGGATATTTTAGTTTAATTAATTTTTTAGTTACTCTGAAAATAGATTAATTTATTTATTTTATATTTATTTAGTTGATTAAATTAATAAAAATATATTGTTTAAAAAATATATATATTATTTAAAAAAAAAAAAGGATATTATTGTAATTTTATTAATGACGTTTTAATAATATTTTGGTCAAATAAATTATCTCAAATTCATCCGTAATACATTGTCGGGTATTTGAATAATATTAAAGTTAGTTGACCCTTTATCCAATCACAATTTAATGCAGCTAAATGGTTATTAAATTTAGTCACGGGAAATTAGCACACCTGTCTCTTAGGCCCATAATGGACGATGATTTGGGCCAGGCCCATGACACTCGAAGAACTTTATGAAATTTGGGCCGGAGTCAAACAGGCCCATTGTCACTTTTGTCATTCCATGATCATTCATCTGTTCTAAATTAATAAATAATCAAATTTTAATTTTTCTAAAATTTAAAAAATGGTTAATTGGAGTTCATCTTTAAAAAAAAGAGTGGTTGGGAAGTGAAAATTTGGAGTGGCAATAGTGAAATATTGGTTATCGTCAATTTACAATCCAACCTCCGGTTCTTCTGTGTCTCGCGGGAGCCGACGTTTACATGGATCTCTGCCGCTTACGCTCTCTTCTTTCCCAAACTCATGCATTGATCCTTCCTCCATTCATTCCCAATCCTTCTCCAAATTTCCATTTCTTCATGTGACTTCCGATTTCGTTCTCTCCTCTCAGATCTCCTTTCCGCCATGGAAATGCCATCCACCACTCCCAAAACCGTCGAGGAAATTTTCAAAGATTACGCCGGTCGCCGTGCCGCTCTTGTTCGCGCCCTCGCTCACGGTATTGTCTCCTCTCTCTCTCTCTCTCTCTCTCTAACTTCTCTTGTTTGCTTATTTCTTTTTTCCCTAGGAGATCACTGATTTTCATTTTCTTTTGTTGTTGTTGTTGTCAGATGTGGATGAATTTTACGGCCTTTGTGATCCAGGTGATGCGTAATTTTTTGCATTTGATTTCCTTACGAAGTTTATTATTTCTCTAAATGTTCATTTTCTTGCTGCTGGTGAATTTAACGAGCCTTTGATGTATAATGAATTGAGAAAATATTTCTTAATCTAGTTTAATGACGTAGTATCGGAAATTGCTTCAGATTGGATGCTTGTTCCACGAATTCGAAACTTAATTTTTGTGATCTTGATCTTGCGTTGAGATCCTGGGAATGTTCCTTTTTCCGTACACTTATGGTATCTTAATTAGCCAGTGACTGATGCATGTTATAATTTGTTGATTTATGCTCTTGTCTAGGTATGCAAAGTTTCGCACGGTCTGATATTAAGTTCTTCTCTGAAAGCAGGAATTACTATCAATTTTTGACGCCTCATATATTTTTCACCTTGATTTGTTCAGATAAGGAAAATTTGTGTCTGTATGGACATCCCAATGAAACATGGGAAGTTGTTCTTCCAGTAGAAGAGGTTCCACCGGAGCTTCCTGAGCCTGCACTTGGAATCAATTTTGCAAGGGATGGCATGAACAGAAAAGATTGGCTGTCTCTAGTGGCTGTACACAGTGATTCCTGGTTGCTCTCGGTGGCTTTCTATCTTGGATCAAGGCTTAAGCAAAACGAAAGGTAAACTTCTATTCTTTTGATTTTTTGCTTGCAGATTATAGGTCAGGGTCTGCTCAATGATATATTTTTAATCCTGCATTTGTCAATGATGTTTGTGAACTTCTAAGACTAATTTCAGTTTACTTTCTTAATGTTTCTTCTGGGATTATTTGCAAATGCTGTCTGCAACAAATAGGTTATAGGTTTATGGCAGAATACTTGAGCAATTTTTTATCAACCACACTAATTTCTTTGGTTTTCTCCTTTATTAACTATGTTACTGCCTGGATAATTGTTGAAGTTGAAGAGCTACTTAACTGTTTGTTTTATGTGATTATGTAATGATGTTATGTTCTGAAAAATCATGCACTAACTCCTTTCGTCTTACTAATCATATAATGACAGAAAGCGTTTATTTAGCTTGATGAATGATCTTCCCACTGTCTTTGAAGTTGTGACAGAATGGAAGCCTGTCAAAGAGAAACCTAGTGTAGATAGTGGAAGCAGATCACAAGGAAGCGCTAAGGTTAATTTAGTTGATCATGTTTTTTTAATAACTCATACTGAAATTTCTGTGTATAATTCTCTCATGGGGTTCGGTGCAAGGAATTCTCCGGAGGGGATTGAAGGATGTAATCCTCGTCTGTTATCGGTTTTCATAACATTGTCTAACCAAATTTTGGGGAAAATAACTTAACTTGACATGTCAATGTCATGTCTTCTTAAAGAATTTGAAGCAGTTAAACAAATTGTCTCAAGCTTCTGACTACCTATTAACTTGATACTTCTCTATTCTAGAGATCCAACGATGGGCAGGTGAAAAGCAATCCTAAACTTGCCAGACGAAGTATCGAGGAGGATGTCGGCGAACATAGCAAAACCCTCTGTGGTAGCTGTGGTGAAAACAGTACAGATGAGTTCTGGATTGGCTGTGACATATGCGAAAGGTGGTACCACGGAAAGTGCGTAAACATAACACCTGCTAAGGCTGATTGTATCCAACGATACAAATGTTCATTTTGCTGCATGAAGAAATGCAGGCAGTAGTAACGTAGAGGCAGACGAAGCACCCAAAAGCGCAAGTGCCGAATGATTCGAGTGACTGATGAAGTGTAGTATCAATATTTCCTTTATGTATGTATGAATTTGTAGTTAATATTGTTTACTTTAGAATGAATATCTCAACCCTATCCCATATGAGTCTTGGAACTTGAAGATCCATTCTTCTACTTGTATTTCTAATTGTCACAGAAGCATGTTCACAAACTGAGCTAATCTAATTTTGTCATTTAATTCAAACTCCTTCATGGGCAGGGCAACTTATGGGCTCACTTAAACCAATTTCATCAAGCCCAATTTTTCTAAATTGAGTCCAAGGGATAGAAACGAGTTGGGCTTCTTCGCTGGTTGGTGAGCCCAATCTCATCGAGCCCAACTTTTCTAAATTGAGTCCAAGGGATAGAAACGAGTTGGGCTTCTACGCTGGTTGGTAAGCCCAATTTCATCGAGCCCATCTTTTCTAAACTGAGTCCAAAGGATAGAAACGAGTTGGGCTTCTACGCTGGTTGGTAAGCCCAATTTCATCGAGCCCATCTTTTCTAAATTGAGTCCAGGGATAGAAACGAATTGGGCTTCTACGCTGGTTGGTGAGCCCAATTTCATCGAGCCCATCTTTTCTAAATTGAGTCCAAGGGATAGAAACGAGTTGGGCTTCTACGCTGGTTGGTAAGCCCAATTTCATCGAGCCCATCTTTTCTAAACTGAGTCCAAAGGATAGAAACGAGTTGGGCTTCTACGCTGGTTGGTAAGCCCAATTTCATCGAGCCCATCTTTTCTAAATTGAGTCCAGGGATAGAAACGAATTGGGCTTCTACGCTGGTTGGTGAGCCCAATTTCATCGAGCCCATCTTTTCTAAATGGAGTCCAAGGGACAGAAACGAGTTGGGCTTCTACGCTTGTTGGTGAGCCCAATTTCATCGAGCCCATCTTTTCTAAATTGAGTCCAAGGGCTGAAACGAGTTGGGCTTCTACACTGGTTAATGAGCCCAACTTCATCAACCCCAAATATTTTAATTAATCCAATATCCAAAACTGTTATGATGGAAGCCCATTCCGCTGGGCTTAGTTGGGCTTCCGGTGGCCCACTTCATGAAGCCCAAATACTCGATCATAAATAAAATAAAAAGAGAACAATTTCTTGTTTTATTAATAGAATACATAAATTAGAAGTCAAATATTTAAATAATCAAATTGCAGCTGAATAATTATTAAATCACATTTGTAGACTTAGGAACTTTTTTTTTCAATATATATAAATGATATAACAAAGTTGAAATATATAATTTTAAATGTCGCCAAAATTGGAATATTGCGGAAAAAGATGGGTGAAATGGACTATGTCAACAATTTAGGTTAGCTATAGATGAATTTTGTGGCTTCAAAAATTGGGAGATTTTGCATTTAAAACGTGCGTTTTGACTGCACCCCACGTGGGAGGCACTCAAACCATGAATTCTACGGACTAAGATTGATAAATTAATTAACTTAACTGGTAGTTAATATTATCCACTTTGGCCTATTACGTACCATCACCAGTCTCGCACCGTTATAAGAAATGTTTCTTTCCATTCTCCAACCGACTTGAGATCTCACAATCCACCTCTTTTCAGGCTCATCATCCTCGCTAGCACACCATGTTAAGAGGGGAACAAAACATTTCTTATAAATGTATCGAAACCTCTCCCTACTAGACAGAGGAACAAATCATTCGTTATAAGAGTGAAAACACCTCCCTACACGCATTTTAAAACGGTAATGTTATCGCGTTTTAATCTAATTTTGAAAATTAAAATCTCGTTTGATAACTATTTAATTTTTTTCGTAAACACCCATTAATCCTTTTTGTCAAAATTCGTAATCGAATAGACGGCTAGAATTTAACTATTTCATCAATCTTTTTGTCAAACGATACTAAGAAGATAAGAACAAAATCGTTACTAAATATAAGATAAGAATAAAATCATTATCAAATTGACTTAAAATATTGAAATTTTATACGCTTCTTTCTATCAAATTTACAATAGTCTATCATTTTAGCCGTTCCTACGTCCAAAGTGATATCTAAGATTATTGCACATCAACACAAAGGGGGATTAGATTCTAAAATTGACAGCCGTAAATTGGTACATTTGAGACCACACACACGATTCAAACGAGTTTAGAACCCAAAAAAAGAAGGAAAAAAAAAAACTAACATTAACTTATAATTAACACAACTACAAGCATTAAGTAACATTATTATTAATTATAATTAAGTGGATTAAATAGACTGTTCTTGTTGTGAAGTTCCACAAATACCCCTCTTCCTAATTTGAAGTCTATATTCATCAAAGGTCGTAGGTGGAAAAAGGGCTGGCCTTTCTTCAGTCACAAGCACTTTAGCTGGTTCAATTATCAAATCACTTCTCGGGTTGTAGAAGAACGCCAATGACACTCGATCCTTGTTTGAATTCACGATCACTCTATGATTCACACTTTTGTATATCCCGTTGCTCAACACCTAATAACATACAACCATTACTCATTTTTACAAGTGACGTAGTGAACGATTCTAGATACAATGTTTCGAGCTTGAGTAGAGAAAGACTCAAACCTGAATTTGATCGGCGATGTTTACAATCAAAGCATTAGGGATAGGGTCGATAGTGATCCAATCGTCTCCTTTACGAACTTGGAGGCCAGGGACGTTGTGGTCAGGCAAAAGAATGGTGATGCCGCCCGGGTCGGAGTGAGGCGAAAGGCCTAAAGTCAGGTCAGGTTGAGGGCACTTTGGATACATATTGGCCCTCATGCAAGCTCCTATTCCTTCTTCTCCTCCAAATGCCTTTAATAAGTACTCTTCTTCAAGCCCTAATCCCATAGATAATCCCTTCATCACTTTCTCACATAGCTTCACCATCTCCTTCCCGTATTCTTCTATCAATTCCCTACACACAAATAAAACCCTAAAACGTCGTAAACGTATCGAGTTTGTCTCCCGCATGTTAAGGTTTAACCAATTGAACTATGTTTAAATTGGTCTCGAAAAAAATGTTTATAAGAATATAAGAACATTTCGGGGGTGGATCCAAGAACATTGGAGAAAGACAAGAAGATAAAATTTGACCAAGTTTGAGTTTGTTTGACCACAAAGTTGGTCAAATTGAAGCGATGCAATTACATGCAACGACCTAGGCACACCGCTAGCAGATATTGTCCTCTTTAGGCTTTCCCTTTCGAGCTTCCACTCAAGGCTTTAAAACGCGTATGCTATGAGAAGGTTTCCACTCCCCAACCAATGTGGGACATCACAATCTACCCCCCTTCGGGACCCAACGTTCTCGCTGGCACTCATTCCTTTCTCTAATCGGCGTGAGACAGCCACCAAATCCACCCCTTTTGGGGCCCAAAGTCCTTACTGGCACATCGCCTCGTGTCTACTCCCCTTCGGGGGACATCCAGAAGGCTGGTACATCATCCGGTGTCTGGCTCTGATACCATTTGTAACGACCCAAATCCACCGTTAGCAGATATTGTCTTTTCGGGCTTCCGCTCAAGGCTTTAAAACACGTCTGTTAGGAGAAAGTTTCCATTCTCCAATTAATGTGAAACATCACATTACAAGACGTACGAACCCAAATAATAATAATACAAATCATTCATTTTTCTCTTTAGGAAACTAAACACGATTTATAATAGATAACATGTTCCATCAAAGGGGTAGTACGAGCTCATTTACCGATCGATATCGAATCGATCGGTAGAGCTCACACCAACATTACGACCCGTGCATTTTGAGTGTCTTAAAATTAGAAGAATGAGTAAAAACGTACTTGGATGGAGGAAAAGCAGGCCACTTGGCTGTGTTTCTGAGGGAAACAGGCAAATAATTAATGAAAAAGTAATCACTCCAATCCAAAATCGCCGCCTTTTCAATCCCCAACCGGCTGCCATATCCTTCATAAGTGGTCGGCGAATTGGCATATTGTCTCTTCAAATCCAACGGCTGATGAAAAAACTGCGTCCACTTATCCTTCAAACACTCCATCATCTCACCGTTGATTCCATGGTTTATTACATGAAAAAATCCCCACTCTTTACAAGCTTCCGCCATCGCCGTAACCTCCGCCGCACTCTGCAGCTTTTCCATGTCCACCACCGGAATATTCCTCGGAACATTTCTCTCCACGGCGGCGCCACTCGGCCTCTGTGACGGTGGCTTCACGTACCTCACTGGAATCGTCCGTATTCCACTCTCCGCCAGCGACTGCACACACACCACCGGCTCCGGCCAACTCTCAAGGCAGCTCATTTTCTTATAATATCTCTTGTGGATTTTAAAGTCTCTTCATTACTGCAAGTATTTATAGGGAAATAAATAAATAAATAAATAAATAAATAAAAATCAGAACACGTGATGAAAATGAAAATTAATAATTAAAAAAATAAAAATATATATATATTATTGTGTCTATTAGCTCATTTCGGCGCCGTGAAATTTTTGCTTTACTTCAAACTAAATTTATTAAAAAAAAAAAAACATATTTATTCCGATTTGGCTTCTTCTATCTCGTCCTTTAAAAAAATAATATTTTATTTCTAATTAACATTTTCTTAAATTAAACAAAATAATAAAATATCACTTAAATGATTTAATTTAGTATATCCGGGTCGGACTCGGACACGGACTCGGAGCTGGTGAAAATGATCCGACGAAACCCGACAATAAAAGGGCGACCGTTTATTTTTGTTTGTAAGCTGAAGGCAGGGAGAGGAAACGTTTAATGTTTGTAGTGTCGTTTCGGGTGGGGTCAGTTCGGAGGCAACTTTAGTTTTTGTCTACTTTTTCGACATGTCGGCTTGTAATTAGTTACTTTTATAATCATTATTATAACTCCTCGTTTGTTTTGTTTTTTCCCTTACCCACTCGTTAAATTTACTATTTTAAGAAATACTTTAAATTATTATATATATATATATATATATATATATATATATATATATATATATATATATATTTACTTTAAATTATTAAGGAATTTTAATAAAATCGAGATCTAAAAGGGAGTGGTGCTTAATAATAGGAGAAAATAAGTAGAAATCTAAATAAATAAATAAATAAATAAGAAGGATTAAGTTTGGCCGACATCAAGGAGGCTGGTCAGTGTTCGAACACGTGCCAAATATTGGCCAGAAAAGGAATAACGCACGTGACCAAGCATTTACCCAGCACGTTGTCAAGCCCCACTTCCATCCTACTTTATTATTTATTTTATATTTTCAACTAATTAAATTTATACATCTAATTTAACTTAAAATAAAGTTGATTATCATATTAAATATTTAAATTTATAAAATTATAGGTGAAAATTTCATCGAATTGTCGAGTTAATATTTATAATATTAACGATTAAATTGGATCTAGAATTAATTCATACGTAAATATTCTCCATTTGTGACAAATTTTCTAGGCATGGAATGGGGTTATACATATCCACTCCAAAAAATAAATATATATTTTAATATATTTTATATTTTCACAACATGTTTTAAATGTTTTATAATGTATGGACTTCATTATAAATAAATAAATAAATAAATAAATTAGGTATTGAAAATTTCAGAAGAATTGGGACAATTTTGAAAAAAATGCCACCCATCATTAATTTTTTATATATATTTAATTGGAAAATGCATACAAATTGCATAATAATAAAAATTCAAACTAATTAAAAAAACACTTTATATTGAAATTTAATCTAGCTATATAAATAAATAAAATAGTTAAATTTATTGTCGTTTTTATTAGGTTAACCGGCCATTTTAAAGTAGTTGAGACGTCGCATTAGAGACATCAAAAAGATATTTTTCGTGAATGAATCGACATTGATTTTCTCGGCTTCTAGTTTCATTTCTAACTTTAAATCACCTCGAACGAACGTAAGATTGTAAGTTAAAGAACGTTATAATCGTATAAACATGGATGTTTCATATAAAAGGGTCTCAACGCTTTGAACTCGTATTAAGGTTCTCTTTTATTGTTTGGATTGAATTGAGACGTTTTTAGATAGCTTCTTTAATGTTGTTGCTAGCTGGAGATATTAACTTTTACCTTTATTGTTTGGGTTGAATTAACAGTCGAGACATGGAAGAGAATAAGAATAGTTCTTTCTGCCGGAGTTTTTAACGTTAATTCTCTTTCTAACATCTCAATCATTTTTTTTTTTTTGTCTATTCTCATGGTAGAAGTCGGGAAGTTCTTTCTTGACATTTTCTCGCGCCTTAATTCAGGTTTTAGAATGAACTTTCACAAAGTACGTGTAAATATGAAACTAAAACTGTAAAACCATGAAAACATAAATGAAATATCAACTTACGTTTCACCCAGAAAAGAAAGACATGCAGTTTTAGGTTTATCTGCTACTGTGAAATCAGTTTGAGTTGGAGGAATTTTACTACCGTTGTCGAGGTGGGTGTCGGTCCTTGGATGGTCCAAGTCCTTTTTGATGGAACATGTGAAAAATGACACAACACGGTGAACTCACTTACCAAAGGGACCATTTTTCTTTAATTGTGGACCTCCTCCCTAAACCCATTTTAATTAAGAAAGAAAAGAAAATTTTATTTATTATTCGAAGCAACGATTACAACGTGACTAAAAAGTGTCTTAATACGGAAGATATTATTTTGTATGGTTCGATGTAAAGCTGTAAAAGTAGTCCAAATTTACATTAAGAAAAAATTGTCAAAAGCACAAAAAACGGACCCTCGGCCAAGTTTTCAAGTAGTCAAGAACAAGTTTAACGGAATGTGTCGGTAGGACTTCATAACATTCTATATTCAACTCAAGCTATCGTAAGAAGGCTGAAGATTGAAATTGTTTGTTGAGATTCGACTATCATTGATATTTTTTGTTGTTGAAAAACAATCTTCGTCGTTATGAAATTTGCACATTCAAAATGTGTATAATTTTGAGATGTCTAATGAAACTCAAGCTGGTTCACATTTATATTGATGTTGATAGCTCAACCGACATTTAATTAGTTGCCTGGTAAAACGAGACAGAGGCTTCGTGGCCACACCTTTTGTCCTCGATCAATGATCCAAGTTTAAATTTATATAATTATTAATAAATTTAAAATTTTAAAAGTATAAATTAGTTTTAAAACAAGTCCACCGATTCTTTGTAAGTGCATGAATCTCTTAACTATTATTAAACAAAATAATATAAGATTTATGGAATAAATCAGCGGATCAATTCTCTTAAACCTAAAATTTTCAATAATGTATATTGTGCATGAACCTTTCACTATCAAATAAAACGACCCGACAGACGATTCACATAATAAAATAAGATATCAACTCTGTCCAGAATCTGTTGTTATTTATTTATTTATTTTTAGTTAAATAATAATGATAAGTGGTTGAGAAAGTACTGAATAATTATTTTTGCACTCGAAAATTTAATAGGGAAAAAAATAGTCATTGAAAGAATAAGAAGCACTGTTTAGGCAACTATTTAAGGTTGTTAATGGACTCTGTCGTTTCAGACAAACATTCTTAAGTTCAGTCACAAAAGTAGCCGAGTTCGGCTTCTTACCAATTATGTCACAACCTGTCTTTTAAAATATTCTCAATAATATAAATATATATATTTAACCGACAATTATTGTGGGCCTCCATGGGCTTTGTTTTGTCAACTAGGCCCATGGATCAGTGTCTCGGCCAGAAACAGGAACATAGAAAATTCTTAATGATTCAGTTGTGAATTCGTTAGTGGCCCAATTTGCACACATACTGGGCCTGCATTGACGCTAGTGGGTCTTTTTTTTTGTAAGTAGTGATCCATCTTGCATCAACTTAGACAACGACCGACCAAACTAAATTTGAATCAAGGTGTCCACAATCGCGCTTTCTAGGAACGTTCGTGAGTGATTGTGCGACACTCACTCTCACCACTGAGTGAATTAGCCAACTCAAATTCGTTTCAACTTCGACTAGACAACATATACCCAGGTCTCTGTCCCCACTTTGAGAAGAGGATTTTAAAAAACATGGACAGAGAGATTGCAGTAAGAGGGTTTGAAAGTAATGTTGTAAACTAGCAATTAAGTATATATGAGGGTTTAGCATGACATGAGCATGCAGCCATAGACAACACGTCTTGGACAAGTATGATCTTCTCTCATGATTTTGCTTTAGGCTTTCCCAAAATGTCTCGTACCAATAGAGAGAGTATTCCTTCATTATAAACCCATGATCATTCTCTAAATTAGCTGATGTGAGACCTTCATCCAACCGTTTGTTTTGGATGCAGATATTATCGAACTTTTAACATTTTAATTAACTACATTTGGTGACTAAGCTGTCGTTTCCTGTAACTTTCTCCTTTTGACATTCGACTTTTTTTAAAAATAAAAAAATAAAAAAATAAACTTTGTAAAACAATTATTCCCCAAGAAATTAAATAATGGTCTTTGAAGAATTGATGTGACACACTCGCCACCTCAGCAAGCTGAGTCGCGTGGGACCCATTAGAAATTCCAACGACAGTCAATGTGAAAGAATTTCTTTTGACCACAACAACAGTTTTTACTCCTCAAATACTGTATTAAAGTCGGTTTAAGGACGACGTGTCGTTCAAGAAAACTCCAGATTACTTTTATTCCCAAGTTTCTCTTTTCCACCTTCTGGATACGTGGCGTGTTTAGAATGGTGCGAATTGCTGACTGTATGAACAGTGACTTGGAATAAGTCATAGGTGTGAACAACATGACCTGTGGGTCCGACAGACTTTCACTTATGATATCTGCATGTATGCCACGTGGACACACGTGGTAGGCTTTCCCACGTGGGACGTCACAGAATACCGCGTTTCTGATTTTATTAAAACGACATGAATGGAAACGGACCCTCTAAAGGCAAATTTTTTAAATAAATAATACATATTCCTCTTTTTCTTTTCTTTTCTTTTCTTTGAAAAAAAATATAATTTCTTCCTTTCCATTATTTATTAATGTAATCATAGCAATGAAAAAAATAAATAAATAATAAGAATCTTTTTCGAATTAAAATAGATTAATATAACCATTAACTTTTTAATTTTTTTTACAATTGTAAAAAAGTAAAATTACGAAAAAAAAAAGTAAGAAGTTTTTAAGAGGAGACGACAAGTCGCATAGAAATTAGAATCAAAGCCTCCAACCTCAACAAGGACGGTGTCGTAAGCCTGACGACGCGCTGACGCAATGGGAACAAATGGGTAAACAAAGAAAACGACAATCCTTCAATAAAGCTGAAAATATACAAATAATAATAATAATAAAACACAATTTAATTTAAATATTATTTTTCCATTTCCGCGTAAACAGATTATACAACACAAAAAATAAAAATAAAAAATAAATTCCATCGAATTAATTAATTATTTTTTTTTTATTTTTTTTTTGCCCTCTTTTTTACGATTTCACACCTGGATTTCACACCAACCCACATATTAAAAATATTTCCATTTCATTTTCTTTCCTCCAACGACGATTCTTTTCTTTTTTTTTTCCTTTTTTTTTTCTATATAATTTTCTCAAGTTTTTGGTACTCATGGAAGGCCACAATCCCCATCCCCTTGTTCATCTCCACCTTCAGCAGCAACAACATCAACAGCTTCAACATCCTCCGCCGCCACCGCCGCCGCAGCAGCAGCAGCATCTCCACCAAAACCTCGCCGATCAAACCGCCGTCAACGCCGTCGCCGACAGATTCCCTCAATGGAGTATTCAAGAAACAAAGGAGTTTTTAATGATCCGCGCCGAGCTGGATCAACGGTTCATGGAGACCAAACGCAACAAACTCTTGTGGGAAATCACCGCCGCCAAAATGAAAGAAAAGGGTTTCAATCGCAGCGCTGAACAGTGTAAATGTAAATGGAAAAACCTCGTCACCCGTTACAAGGTACTAAATTTCCCTTCTATATATATATATATATATATATATATATATATATATATATATATATATATATATATATCTTTATTACAAAACAATATTTGAAATTTTGTGGGATTTAAGGGAAAATTGATGGGTTGATTGTATTTTATGTAATTGAACAAATTAAGGGTTGTGAAACAATGGAGCCAGAAATTTCAAGGCAGCAATTTCCATTCTACACAGAGCTACAAGCAATTTTCGGGGCACGAATGCATAGAATATTATGGGCGGAGGCGGAGAGCGGAGGGAGTGGATCGAAGAAGAAGACGACGGTGTTATCGTCCGATGAAGATGACGAGAACGAGGACAGTGACGGGGACGGAGGCGACACGAAAGCGAGCGGTAGGAAGAGTAAAAGGAAGGGTAAAGGTAACGGCGGGGGAAGCAGTAGTATCAATCATTTGAAGGAAATTTTAGAAGATTTCATGAACCAACAAATTCAAATGGAGATTCAATGGAGGGAAGCGTTTGAATCAAGGGAAAAAGAGAGACAAATTAGGGAAATGGAATGGAGAAGGAAAATGGAAGCTTTAGAACATGAGAGGATAATGTTGGAAAGAAGATGGAGAGAAAGGGAAGAACAAAGAAGAATGAGAGATGAAGTTAGGGCTGAGAAAAGAGATGCTTTAATCACAGCTTTGTTAAACAAGCTTAGAAGAGATGATCATATATAGTATTCGTTATCGTATATCTTTGCATCAATATCAATCTCTTCGTTCATCTTCGTTCATCATATTCGAACTTAACTACTCGAATGGACAAATATCAACCTTTTTACCATAAATTTTCATATATTTATTCGGGTTTAGTTCTAATCATTTCCGATCAAAGCTTTTCTTTCTGGGTCTTTGACATTGATTATTGTTATGCAAGCTATCAAACCCTACCATGTATTTATATTATATTTTGTGTAAAGTTCAAGTTTTTATATATATATATATATATATATATATATGAGGGTAAGGGTATTTATTGTATATTATGAACATTATGATTAAATTGTGACAGATATAATTTGAGAGAGAGATGAAATAATCAACATGTATTAATTGTATGAAATAAAAGGAAGAAGATTGTGCAATTGTGTGAATGTGTTGTAGAATCCAAAAGGATCTGTCTCTTCTAAATGATTATTTGTTTCCAATTCTTGAAGTAATAGCTTTTTTTTTTTTTTTTTTTTTTTTTTTTTTTTTTTTTTTTTTTTTTTTTTTTTTTTTTTTTTTTNTCAATGTTGTTGCGTGATAAAATTGCATATTTCTTTATTTTGTGTTAATTATCAGTGGAAAGTTGAAGTTTCTTTGATCACTCGCTATCTACATCTACGGGTTGAATGAAGTCGAGGACTTACGAGCACAACATAAGAGCTGATTCAATATTGAAAGTTTGAACTTGAAACTAACGTTTCCATTCTTCGACTTGAACACGGGTGACGGGTGAATCCGAACCCAACAAATGTCATTTTTATGTGACAAATTCGTTAATTAGCTGGTTCTTGCTTCATTATGGGAATTTTTCCATTATTATTATTTTTTGTTCGCTTTTTAATTCCTTCTTTCGTAAGAAATGAAGATAGAAACGTGTGATGATTTTGAAGTTTGGTTATGATATCCAACTTGGTCACACAGATTGGCCAATCCCTGTTTCACCGACACAACATGTTACTGTCCATACACCCTTTCCTATGTTCTTTTTGTTTTGTTTTTTTGTTTTTTTTTTTTTTTAAATTTTACTATGTTCGGGGACGATTGTGAGAAGAGTCTCACGACCGTTAATTAAGTAAATGATCATGAGTTTATAAGTAAAGAATGCATCTCCTCTATTGGCTCTATTGGTACGAGACATTCTGGAAAAAAAAATAAAGTCATGAAAGTTTATGCTTAAATAGTTTCTAACTAGTACGAGAGTTATGTTCTTAATTTAGCCATGTCATCGTGGTTCTTAACCTGGTATGAGAATCATGGTGTTAATGATTCTATTCAGGTGATCCAAAACCAAGATACACAACGCCCCAACTTCTTGCAATTTGACTCGGAAGTTGGTTCTAACAGCTCAGCACACATCAACCAAGCCAACTCACTAACATATTCGGCTCAAGACAGGGCAACGACCCACTGGATAGAGACAACCAACAATCCCAACGACCTGAATCGAAGTTCATGCTCCTCGACCCCCCTACGTGTTAGGTGCGTGTCCTGCTCTCAACTACGGCTTGACAACTTAAACGGCTCGGTATATAATTTTGAGGTCAATAACACTTAAATTGGTAGGAAAGTCATGCCCTTAACTTAGCAATGTCGAATAAACAAGTTGTGAGCCTCGAAACTTGGGGTGAGGTCAATTTTAGACGTTTCTGTCCCGTTTTGGTTTTGCATTGTAATCGAGTTTCACATGCTATGATTCTTTGTTTTACATTTTAATTATTCCAACAAACCATTTGTTGTTTCTGTTTTTTGAAATAATTTTATATTTAGAAATTAAAATATTTTGTGTAGAATATTAAATTTTAAAATCACTTTTATAGCTAACCACCTAAAAAATTAAAAGCTTGAAATTCTTCATCTTAAAATCGAAAACTTGGAACTTACCAAAATGTCCTTGATAAATGAGCCGGCCAAAACCATAAAGATCATTCCAAGTCATTGTAGATAGTGTTAATTTTGTCATTAATATTTTTAAATTTTGAAATCTATCCCTAATCTTATAATGTGAGGTTAATTTTGCAATATTATAATAAAAATAATGAAATAAATAAATAAATAAATTCAATCGTTAAGTCTTCAATATTTTGTTCGTTAAACATTAGCAAATGGGCATATTATTAGGTACGTCTACATTACATTAAAAATATATTGACGAATTATAATATATAGTTTTTTTTAAGTACTAAAATACTTTAATTTAAGCCTAACTTAGCTTGTCAAATATGGATATGAATGAGAGGTATGAATTAATTTGTTTACAAAAGAAAGCTACATGGAATATAATATATGGTTTGAATTAATTTGATGAACATTGAATAAACAAAGTCAAGATTATTTATTTGAAAATGAAACACTTTCTTGTTTACCTAAATTGAGCCGGAAAAAAGTCAAATTACCTATATGACCTCTCATCAATATGGATTCATGTGGGCCCTCCTCATAAATGTGGTCCCCACTGTCACCGACTTTTGTTGTGTTTTTTCGGATCCATAGTCAACTTTGCAATCGTCAAATGTTTGGACCCGCCTTTCCTCTCCTCTCATCCTTTCCAAGTGATAAGGTTTGTGATAAAAATAACAAAAAAAAAATATATATATATATATATATATAACTCGAGAATTATTAATTTAAATTATAAGTTTTATTCTCTAAATTTTGTTAATTTTACTAATTTAGAATGTTACATTAATAAATTCACGAGCTAAAATTTACTTCTCTCGAGAAATATAACCTAATTTCTCGAGAAATATCGAATTTTTATTTTTGTGTTTAATAAGTGTTTCGTATATTTCAAAATTATTTATTTTATGTTACTGTTGTAAATTTAAAAAAATATGTATTCGTGTAATATGCTTATTAAAGTAAAATTTTTGGGTTTAAATTTTTAGTTTGGGCTGGGTGAGTGCAAACAACGGACCAGGTGGTCAACAAGGCCCATTGGGCCAAGTCGATCGCAACCCAAAGGTTTGGGAAATTCACTTCTTTTTATTATTATTATTTTAAAACCTCGATTTTCGTGAAATTTTAAGAATGAGATGGCCTAAGGTTGCCATGAATAACTCCAAATAAGAGCGATCCTAAGAATAGAACAACTAGACTTAAAATAACTAAAAGTTATTACCTATATCAACAAAGTGCACGTTATTTCTTAATGACTCAATTATAAAAACTTCAAATTTAAGAGTGTTTTGCTTGAAGCAATTCTATGGGTGGGTGACATCTCGGGAAAATTTCCTATGAAACATGTGAGTGAGGACAAAGCATGTTGGAAGAGCTCGTGTTAGTCTATGGGAATAGTGTTTATTCTTAAAAGCGAAGAGTAAGTAAAGTAACCATGTTACGTGGATATAGGGTAAATGTCGGGGACATTAGATGTCGAATTTGGAATCTGAATCCCAAGCATAGGTGGTCGTACAAAGGACGAGTACACAATATAAATTCTCTTCCCCGGAGTTAATTCAATTATATCTTTTGGAATTAATTTTTCCACTAAAAGTACCAAACTTTTCCGACATGAGGCATCTAGCTGAGCTTATGTACAGATTACAGATGTTTTTGTCATTGTTAAGGAATTCCACGGTAAGTCTGCAACTACAACAACACTAATTCCTCTAGGCTCTCAACCAACAACGCATTGACGACATGTCGTTCCACCTCCATGCATAATTCTTCCACATCCACCTTCTTAATCCTCCACGTTGCCTCTTTTATATCTTCCTCCGCCAATCTGCAGATTCTTTCCACCAGTTTCTCGCTCCGGCCGGCGGCGTCTCCGCCCTTCACATCAGTTTCCTCCATTTCGTCTGTAAAAGTTTATGATAAGGTATAGAGATTTTTGGAATAAACCCAGTGATTATTAGAGAGTAGTTACCTGAGAAATAGATTCCTTGGACATCGAGAACCGACACTGGACTAGAGTTTTCCTGGTCGGATTCGGGCTTCGATGTCTGCCCGACATGTCGGCTAACATTCTTCTTCTTCTTCTTGTTAATGTTCTTGTTGAGCTCCGTTTCAATGGCGGATTCCTGTTGCCTCACTGGCTTCTTCGAATTCACAGTATGGCCATTTTTGGGAACATTCTGTTTGTCTCTGTATTTACCCGAAGGTAAAACAGAGAATGAATCTTTACTCGTGCTGCATTTTTTACTGTTGGTGAAATTCTTACCAATTTCCCTTCGTGGCTCATCTTTAAGCTTCGAAATCTTGGATTCATTCTTCTTCTTCTTCTTCTTCGTCTTCATATCATTACTCCTGCTCTGTTCCTTCCCCTGTTTCTCTTCGCCAAAACGCTGCGTTTCGAGTTTCTTCAAATTGGATTCAATTTCCACAGCGTAGCCGTCGAAATAATCCTTCGTGTAAAGAACAAAGAATTCGTTCTGTGGGCTCAACGCCGGGACCTCCCGGAACGAAGCCGAGGTTCGGATTCGGCGGTGGTGGGCTTGGTTAGTGTCAAAATGGAGCAAATAATCCGCGAAATTCACGGACTTGCTCCTCGAAACCGCACCTGGGGCACGATTGGTAGGAACCCAATTGGCGTCTGGAAGCGAACTCAAACCCATCAGGCGAGCCACCACGCCGGGGCTGGGCTCGGACGCTGGAGGCACGAGTTTAGGCTGGGAGTTGGGTTCGTTGAGAGCTTCAGATGGGTGAGTGGGGAGGTTGCCGGAGCAGAGGAGGCGGCGGAGGAGGGCGGGAAAGCAGGCGGAGTTGGGCATGGTTGAGTGAGGGAGTGAGAGAGAGAGAGAGGGAGAGAGGGAATTTTAGGGAGAGGGTGGGTGGAAAGAGACAAGGAGGGTGATCGTAGAGGTATGTTTTTGGTGGTTGAATTCACACCAGAAGAAAGGAGTAAAAGGAAATGATAAAAGCTAGTGCCAATTGCTGACGAGCCTATCAGCTAATGCATACACTATGCAATAAAGTTAATTAAGAGCTTAAGACAAACTTACCTTTCATCCTTTTGTCTCCTATCTCTCTCATCAACTCCTTATGGTAAATAAATTAAAAAGTAATTCTTTTTTTCCCCCATTTACCATTCTCTCCTTCACTATCAGTGAACAAGCACGCACGAACGACATGTATGACCGAACAAGTTTAGATTTCGTATAAACCATGTCCGGTTGACTAAGACAAACCTCGTTGACAGCCTGATGAAGCCACAAAACTAAACGAAAAATGTGAATGCGACTTGAGTTCCCGTTAAGGCTTGTTGTGAGTGTGTTTAGGTCACGACACCACACGGTTGAAGATGTACGATCGTGACAATGAATATGTACAACCGTGACAATGTGGGAGTCGGTCACAACCTACTTTCTCTCAGTGAGGTTGCAACATGAGTTCCCTTTAAGGCTTGTCGTGAGCATGTTAAGGTCATACACCACACGGTTGAATATGTATGACCGTGACAATGGGTGCCACTGGAAGGCCGGTCATTGTCTATCTTAACGTGTGGGGGTCGATCACACCCTACTTTTTTTCAGTGATAATGTGACGCTCTCCCCACTTAACCTAGACGCTGATTGTGACATAGAATGGTAAATTTCCAACTAAAAATTAATTAAATGTATATTAACCGAGTTTATAAAGTAATTTTGTATAATAAAGAAGGGAAAGTAAGTGTAGAACAATGGGAATCGGACACGGAGTCTTTGATTTAGTCCTATTTTGATTTATTGGTCGTAGCACGTGCCGTTGTTGTTGACTTAATGGCATTCCTGTCTGAAGACCCATGCAGAATATTGTTTGACCTGCCGACTTTGTTGACTCTTCGCCTTCCTTAATTGGGCCTTTTCTCATTTACATTTTGGGCCTGAGAAAACTTGGGCTACCAAATAAATTGTTAGAGGCTTCGGCCCATTAGGCCCATCTATATGACTCGTGAACGTGCAGTTGGACGGGGTATAAATAACGCGGCAAAATGATTACACGAGGACAATTTTAGCCTTCAATTGGCGTCATATTTTCGTTTGTAAATTTTCCTTTTTCCCCCAAAACCTTCTCGTGGAAGTGAGTATCTGGTTCTCGAGAGCTTTGCATTGTTGACTCCGATGGATCGAACACAGATAGATCTGTTAGGGCTGCCGATCTTTCTGCTTTTGACTGATATTGTGAATCTTTTTACTCCTCCGCCTCCTAAACCGGCCAATCACTCTCCACCTCGAGTTCACTATCAGCCTAAATCTGAATCAGTCATCCAGGAACCGATTGAATTTCCTACGGAGGTGAATGATTTTCATGTTTGATTGGATTCATCTTGATTTTTGTTCGTGTTTTGTGATATTCAGCAACTTGATTTGTTGTCTTGGTTTTGGAATGCAGAAACAGAGCGGAATCGGAGGAATTGGCCATGGCAGCGTTATCAATATCAATTTCCGCGTTTCTTGTTCTTCAGGTAGTTCATCTTCATTATTATAAAAGTTTGTGTCTATCTGTCTCATTTTGGGCGGAAAGTAAGTGAATCAAACGCTTATGTGGTTTTCCTTCCAGTGTTTTTTCTTAACATCCTTGATGGAAGCGAACATTTTAATTTCTATCTCACTTGTGGTTGTTGAGAGTCCCTAGGATGAAAAACTGGCTGTACGCTGGAATGTTCGCTGTTGTTGTTCCTTTAAACTCGATTTCGTTGTTTTTTGTTTTTTCTTCTTTATTTTCCACAACGCAGGCCTCTTTTATTATCTTGGACTTTAATTTCATTCCTCGATTTAACAGACGTTTCGATTTCTATACTCTCTTGTGGTTGTTTTTGTGAGAATATTACTCTCTAGTGGTTGTTGAGATTCGTTATGATGAATAGTTGGTTGTACTTCGGAATTTTCCCTGTTGTTGTTCATCTAAACTTGATTTTTTTTTTTTTTTTTTTTTTTTTTTTTTTTTTTTTTTTTTTTTTTTTTTTTTTNAGGTTTCTGTTATTATGTTTATATTCGTCTATTGATCAAACAAACATTTCCATTTCTCTGCTATGAACTATCTAGTGGTTGCTGAGAGTCCTTATGATGAAAAATTAGTCGTACTTTGGAACAACATGATTTCTTTGTTTTTTTTCATTTGATTAGCACAGGTTTCTTTTATTTCTGTAACATCCTCGATTGAACCAGTATTTCAATTTCTCCACTCTTTCGTGGTTGTTGAGAATCATCATTATGAAAAACTGTGCCGTACTCTGCTGCACTGTTGTCGTTCTGTTAAACATTGTCTAAGTTTTTTTTATCATCGTCAACTTCCTCAGTTGAACAAATATTTCAATTTCTCCTCTCTAGCGGCTATTGAGAGTCATTATAATGGAAAACTGGTTGTACTCTTCTTCATTGTTCTATTTAAAGAATCCGAGTTTGAGTGAACATAGGTGCAGACCTCAATTCAGAAATACAATTTGTAATTATTCCATTCGGAGCCAACTTCACATCGTTTGGTACTTAGGTTACCTGATTTGGAGCAAGACAGAAATGGAAGTTTCAATTGACCTCCCCTTTTTGAGACTGTAATTAAATGAACTTCTCGTGCTTTAGCGTGTCCATTTATAAGCAACTTCATTAGAGTATGTTTTGCAAGCTTAATTTAATTAGATATAAGAACAGGTTAATGTGCAGACTACTCAATGTTTAGGTTTGGGATAAAAAGTGATCTGGATTCACGATGATAGAATTTTGGTCTCTGCTCATAGAGCATAAGAATTGAACACAAGTGGGCCAAAAGTGAACTGGATTTACAATTGTTATTACACGAGATAGTTTTAAAAAGAATTTCACTCGTGACCCCAAGTGGGCCAATAGATCGTCCCAATGTTATTCACAGATAGGAGATGTTATGAACCCGTGTCCATGCATTTGATCCATACGTTTTGGAATGTTTTCATTAAAATGTTGTTGTACCATCATCTTATCTCAATTTGTGGCAGTGCTTATGATTTTACACTTGTTGCAGAGGTACTGCAATAACGATGAAAAATATGCTGGAGTCATCATTTCCTGGAGTTGAAGTTATTTTGGCAAATTATCCCCCACTCCTCCCAAAGCGTCTTCTCAGTAAAGTAGTACCCGTCGTCCAATTTGGAATCATTGCAACAATAATGGCGGGGGAACAGATTTTTCCTAGGTTGGGGATGGCACCACCACCTTGGTACTATTCCTTGCGTGCTAATAGGTTAGAAGCATCGCAAGCACTTGGCTGTTTGGAAATTTTATCCAGTCGTTCTTACAAAGTTCTGGAGCCTTCGAAGTATATTGCAATGGTGAAATGGTATGATTCTTTTGAAAGCCCATTCTGGTCATTTTTAGTGAGATGCTGTTTACTGATCGTATCCATTTTCTGATGGTCTTTTCGAAGTTGAAGGAGCAGTGATTTCCTGGTGAGATCGAGTTGAGAGACGTTATTGGTAGGAAACTTTCTGGGTCAAGATTTGTTGACGACTCAGGAGGGGTTTGGTCATAGGTATGTTACTTCTTGTGATCAATACTACCAAATTAACAACTGGTGTGATGTCATGACAAATCTAATCCTAGTTTATAATAGCCAAGCAGGAGCATGTTTGAGAGATAGATCCAGTTTCAATATGCCTATCCTAAACATAATCCCTGTAACGTTTCTTTCCTACGAAATCAAACTTTTAAACTTTCAAATTTCAAAATAACTTGATTTATACTAATTAATTACCTCCTGTTTCATTAATATTTGCTTCTTATAAGGGCTAGCGAAACAGTTTGAAGCCTGCTGCGCTACCCAAAGTAAGCCGCCGATAACCTTTTTGGCTGCCTATCAACAGGTAATAGACTTTGCTGGTGAGCAGACCAATGGTATCATTTACTATTAACTTCGGAAATGTTTGTTTAAAAATGAACTAATGAGTAGTGCTGTAAGGATTTTGATAACAACATCTAGGTTTTTAAACTAAAAAAATTTAAATTTCAACTTTATTAAGAATTCACAAATCTATGAAAAAAAAATTTAAAATTTTAATCTTTTATTAGACACCATATTTAGTTTTATGTATAATTAATTTGTGAATGACTCATTTGACAATCTCTATATACAAAATTATCTAGTATTTTTTTTTATAAGTATAAGTACATCAAACTTTAGTGATTAATTTATAATATAACTAAGAAAATTCTCACCATGTACAATATTTTGATGATGAATATAGAGTTAGGCATGTTTAATTCTTGTTCATAAACGCTTGCTTCAAACTTGTAAATTTTTATATCACGTGACATCTATGTGGCATCAATTTATATTTTTTCCCATCTACTGAAACTAATAAATTGAGATACAAAATTCAAATTATTGGCCAAAATATTTATGTTGAAGCTTTTCTATTTGAGAAAGTATATGAAAAGTTCTTGTTTTCGTTGCAAAATAAAAAAAAAATTATATATGTATGCATGTATGTACGTATATATGCATGAATTGCAAAACTGGGATACTGATGAAAAAATAAACACAAAAAATTAAAAAAAGAACAAAATTATGTATTTTCACCAAACGTCATGAAATCCATTCCCAGCAAACACATCAAAATCCAAACGAATCTAACCTTAAAAATCTCGCAGCCAAAAAGAAAAAAACAAATAAACACACCACCAAAACTATACGATTTTTTGAATTAAGTTTTAAACGTTACTTTCAGATTTTGTTTGCGAAATCTCACCTCAGAAATTATCCGTGTTTAAGAAATGGCCAGAAAACACCCATAGCTTTTTAAAAACGTAATTTTTTTTTTTTTTTTTAACGGAAAAACTAAAAAAACGAACGGTTATCAAACCAGCTCTTATTGCACACCCCCACACCCGGGGTCTCGTCTCTCGGCATCCTTCTGCAACCCGCAAGCTCTGATTCTAAGATGAAGCTGAGCCACGGCGGCCAAAAATCTTACGGTTTGCGCTGGCGTAAGAATCTCCGCCACTTTCAACGCCGTTTCTCTTCTCAAAAAATCAGCACTCGCCAGCACCGACTGAAACGCCGCTTTCAACGCCTCCATTTCGGTCCCACCAGTAACGCCGTCGTGGCTCTGCCTCCGGAAAAACTCCAGCAACGGCGGCGCCGCCACTTTTTCTTGAATCTTCGCTAAGTCATTGTTTAGCATCCGCTCTTCGACCTTCACGTCTTCCCTCAGCCGCCCAATTCTCAACACTTGATCGTCCCACATGTCGTTTATGGACTCGTTGACGAGCCGGAAAATCAGTCCCGGCCGGAATCCGCCGATCCACAACAGACTCTGCTCGTAGGTGGTGAACCAAGTGGGGGAAAAAACGAGAAAAATATCCCTTTGGGCAATTCTAGATTTTTTCTCGTAATATTCCTCGTAGTGGCTGAGGGTTCGAGAAATTAAATCATCGAGATCGCCGTTGTCCGCAGCGTCGTCGGGATGGCGGCGCGTGGCTGTCAGAAGCTCGTCGAGATATTGTTGTTGGCGGAGAAGCCAGCCTTCGAAAAATGCTGTGAATGAGTCAACATTGTAATCGTCCCCTGGCATTTACAGAGAAATACAGAGAGACAAAAGGAGGTGTGGCGAACTGAAGGCTGATTCAAGAGAGACAGAAACAGAGAATTTTATGGGATTTTTTTTTTCTTTTTTTTTTTTTTTTTTTTTTTTTTTTTTNGTTTTTTTGGGTATCAAGATTCTGAGATTTATGTCTCTATATGTTACAGTTACGAAAGGAAACTTTGGGAGAAAACTTTGCTTAGTGGGTTTTTGTTCGGAAATTCCAAAAAAATGAACTTTTTTATTTCCATTTCTGAAAATGGCCCCTTTTTATCCTTGCTAGCACTGTGATGTAAGCATAACTAAAATTACTTTTATGCCCTTAATTAATTTAAAGCAAATTTTAAATTTTCTCCACTTTCCTCTTACCCAATTAGTTATTTAAACCAACTTTTAATCAATGATCACGTTTTCATTATATATATATAGTTTTAATTGGCTCTACTATTTATCATGTTTTAAGGTTGAGGAATCATTGAATCAAATTTCATAATTTAATAGCATTTTTCTATAATTTAATCGTTAATTTTTCTTGTGAACAATCTTTTAAGTTAAAAGACCATATTTTAGTAAATTATAAGAATTAATTTAAGAGATTTTATTCGATTATAAAGATAAAATAGATTTTTTTTTTTTAATTTCAAATCACGTGAACAAATAATATTTGTAATTTAACCTAAATAGGAGGGAGGGAGGGAGGGAGTATTATTTTTATTTAAAAAAGAATGGGAGTTTTGGAAATTCGGTGGCAGAGCAAGCGGTGGACCCTTAGGCTACGTTGAGGGAACCACAAGAATGTTGGCGGAGAAGTGGACACGTAAGTATATGGACAATTGGAACACAATGGAAATGCCACGTGGAAACACCGTTGATAAACACCAACGTTGGCTTTTGTTAAGCTGTTCTGGCCAGACATCAAAAGTGGCTGTCTGTGACAATACAAAACTGACAGTCGGTTAATTTAGTCCTTTAACTTATTCGACCACTTGTATTTGTTTTCCCCTATATTTATCTCAATTGACCCACCTCCACTTTCCATCTTTCTGACAAATTCCAAAATATAAATATAAATATAAATTTTTATTTCTTTTCTTCCATTGATTTATTTACTTCTAAAGATTTTAAGATAAGAGGGGAAGGAAATTAATTGTCAATCCCCTTGTCTGTATATATATATATATATTTGTAAGTTGGGGTATTAAGAGCAAAACTCCTGGAAGGGGGCAGCTCTTGTTGCAAGAGTAATTCTTATTTTATTTTATTTTATTTCCGTAAATCCAATGAAGGGATATTTTTCAGGAAGCACCTAGTAAGCATCAGGTTGGGGTTTTGCGTGATCAAACGTTGTTCGTTCTTCATTTTGTCTCCATGCTTTGCTTCCATAGTAGCACCAGGGCAGTAGCAGATCAAGGTATGCAATGAGCAGAAGTCATGATAAAGGGTCCTGGTCTCGGAAGAGATGCAGCGTTAAGAGCTATTCGTAGAAGCGGCATACTCTTAAGTTTCATACGGGATGTAACCCCTATGCCACATAATGGCTGTAGGCCCCCGAAAAAACGACGTGTGTAAAANATCTTGCTCTCTGATTTTCTTTTGGTTTAAATAATGTTGTTCTTTATGGTCCTGTAAGTTTCATTGTTACAAAACTTTTGCTCTTTGTCATGCTTCTTTGGAATAAGGTAACATACTATTTTTTTAGATGACTGTAATTTTTGTGCTTATGTGCACCATGCAAATGTAAATGTATTCATGAGGTCTCTTATATGTTTAGAGTGATATGGTATTTGTAAAATTTTAGAACATCAGGTCATTACATAGGATCTCAAAAATGACAATAAAAAACCGACTCATAATCAATGGTTAAAATTAAATAAGGTTTGATTTTACAATTTTTAAAGTTAAATTTTATTTTATAAAAACTAAAACATGTTTCTTTCAATACCAAATAGGTAATTTTATCTATTTTAAAATCACTCAGAAAATATAGCAGGAAGAGAATAGTAGCATACATTGTCACCATAGATTCTCCTCCCAAATTTGGCACGTAAATGATGGCAACCGATTTATCCATACATTGAATATAGAAGATTGAAATGTCGTCATCAGGTATCTTGCTGACTGCTTAAGGGCTACGCCGGTCAAAACCAACTGGGAAACGACCCATGCTCCCTGGATTATTTTATTTGTTCTTTTTACAACAGTAACTTCCAAGGATTTTAGATTCTACATTGACCAAAAAAAAAAAAAAAACAGTGTTCCCAACAATTACGTTGGTTTGTTATTGTAAAATCTAATTCAAAATTTAAAACGTAGCTTGAAAACAAATTGTGAAGAAACAAGATGTTATGAAAGGCGAATTTAGTTTTTTAGTTTTTAAAAAACTTGTGAACCAACTTGACCATTTTCTAAACTAAAACACGAGATAGTAAAAATGGTACTAATCGGAGCGTGTGCGGGATCAATTACATGAAATCAGCAGTGCTTTTGTGTCTCCCTACTTACAAAGCCTACTAGAATCAGAATGTAAGGTGGGGATCGAACCTTTAACGGAGGCTGCACAAGCGAGGCCTAGAACAGAACTGTCTGCCATTTGCTTTGACCACTGCCATCACCCCAGCAGTAACACCAGCCCAAAGCACAGATGACATGAATTGCTGGGCGTTCCTCCCAGCTACAAGAGAAAATCATGGGGCAGATTTTTAATTTTTCACCATCTTAAGAATAAGCAAAACAACAATCTTGAGTAAATAATGACCATACCATTCATACCTTGCTGAAGCGTGAGTGATGTAATCGTTAAACCTCCAACCACTAAAGCTGATGCTACTGGGAGATACTGCACAATGAAGTAAATAAACTAATAATTCGATATATGTTTTAGAAAATACTTTGGCTCAGAAATTTAACGATGCTCCTGATTAGTCGCATAATTCCACAATAACATGTAGCAGGCAATCAAAGTATGGTCTTGGATAGATCACAATCAAGAATTGTATTTTGTTCTCGTTATCACTATACACAAAGGAGTAGAAAATACTAACGGAGAGTGATTCAAATCCATTCAGCTGGAATGGTGAAGGACCATGTTTGTTGATACTATAGAGACCACATATAAGATCTATTGCATCCTGGACAAGATAAAGCAATATACTTTAGAAATGGAGCTCAATTCAGTTGAACCACTAATATTCATAGATCTAGAAAGACTTGCCTGCCGAACTCCGTCGTGGAAGTTATTGAGATAATATCTTGTTATAGCACTCATCCCATCTTTGATTACTCCGGAAAAAGTCAGCTTTCCATATCTGCACAACGAAAAGTCCATTTACTGGAAGTATTTAAATAGTTTACTATCACAACATTAAATTTGGAGTTAGGTTCACCTCACTAAGTCTCCTTTCAAAGCATGAGTACCAGCATACTCGAGACTTATCTCATCACCTTGTTCAGCCCACACTAGGAAGATGATAATACACAGTTTAGTAGATATGCGTGACTTTATGTGGATGAGACGTGAAAGGTTTATGTAGCCATGCAGACTTCTAAGTTCAGGGTCTATAGATCTAATGAAATAGGAGGCATACACGTTCTAAATTTTGTGTAATCTTCATTGAACTTCGTAAAGCATTCATCAGATCCCAATACTCCGATCCTCTGTAATTGCTTGGTTAATGATTTTTGAGCGAGGAAACTCTGTTAAAGTGAGAGAAATAACATTAGAAACAAAAAAATGAATGAAGTTTTAGCATGTGTCAGACATTGGTTGAAGTGAAGTACATCCTCTTCTCACAAACCTGAGTAACATTTGTTCTATCCAGACAATCGATGCAGTTGGATCTAATAATTCCCCGTTGCTCCTGCAGTATATTTCCTTCTGGATCTATGAGGAGGTATCTGCTCAGCTGGAACAGCAACGATTAAAAACTGAATTACAGATAGCCAGCATACCTGGTTTTTGAATTCTTAATATTCAAGGAATTCTATCCGGAATTTCCATCCATATTACCCTTGATTTTCAAAATCCTCAGAAATTTTATCGTATAGAAGCTGCAAGTTCTCAAATTTCGAGCTACCACAGACGTGATGAAAATCGAAGGGGACATATCTGCAATAATAAAGGGGCACCGTTTAATATTCTCAAATAATGATAAAAATGATGTGTATATAAAACCAGATGTTGAGACTGCACCATACGAATGGTTACCATCATCTAGTGCAAATTTTTACTACATTCTCTGGAGTACTAAACACCAGCATATCCAGATATCATGATGTGTGGACACATCCCCTTCAGAAGACAAAGATTCCAAGTCACCACAAACATGAAAACTGAATACAGAAAATCAGTCTGTAATCCAACAAATTGTGGGAACAAGAAACGAATGCTTTGGTTGTAGAAAGGGACTGGATAAAGATATTTAGAAGTTGTGGTGAAGGACAGAGGGAAGACATGCACATCCAGAAAATATGGTACGAGTGTGGTCACATCCCCTTACAAAGAATAATTTCAATCACCACAAATGACGAAATAAATTCATAACACGAGGGAATTTTCTCCAATCCATTTCAAACTCAAGAAGGTAACCATATAAATTGTGGATCAAGCAACCAATGGTTGAACTCTATATGAAACAACGTTATAAAATTAGTTAAATGTTGAGATGTAGGATGGAGGAAAAGGATAGTAAACTGAAAAGTTGACAAGTTAACTACTAAGAAGTTGATTCGTGACCTAAGCTACATAGGTCTTGATTCTTGTAAGCTCCTAGATTTGAGGGGAATGCTTTTTATGTTGGAATTTTCCCTTTCATCAAACCATTGAAAAATTTTGTTTCTTATTTATCGAGAAGGAACTGTATAGGGTTTGAACTTAGGCGTACTAGAAGCCTGTCTACTATCCTCAAAGTGGATTGGGCCAGCTAGACCACTTCACTTCTACACTACTTGATGAAAAGCTCTGGCAAGATTCCATATACTTTATCATACCTCGCATTTGGCAGCTTCTGCATTTCAGCAGCAAACGCAGCACTCAATTGACCTTCTTCACCATGCTGAAATAGAAGAATAAGGAAAGTTATATTAGCTCATTGGAAGATCACAAATGTTTGTTACAATATGAGGCTTGTAAAAGAAACATTAAAACGTGGACATTTAAGTAATGCCACTTTGTTCTCCAAAATTTTCAAAGGAAACAAATAAGAAAAAGAGCATTCATTGAAAAAAAATACAAGTGGGAGCCCAAGGAACTAACAGAAAGGGACTCCAATCCAACAAAATCAAACCAAGATCATAGTTACAAAAAAAACTCATTAATTGACGCCCAAAGAGGAGGGCATTAAACTGAGTCCCTTCCAGACCTCCTCACATGACCTCTAAACCTCTCTAAAAATCCAATCTTGATGCATGTGGATGTATCCTATTGGCATGAGAGGAAAGGCATAAGAAATGAAACCTTTTCAGTTAAGTCAACCGCTATTGTCTCTCCATATCGTTGTGCAAGATCAAAAAAGTGACGTTCCACAACTTCTGACTGTAGATAAGAAAAGCAGGTAGCATTGATGAGGGAAATCTTAACACATTCAATTAAAGAAAGGTGCCAAAAAGTTAAAATATACTGATTTCTCATGATTGACTATTTGAAGGTGTGGTTTATAGCTCAAATCAACAATTTGCTCCCAAAGTAGAGGAATTGAACCTCGAATCTGCAAAATAGAGAGAGAATTTGGTATAGAAAGATATTGAATTATGGATAAAAAACAGTTCATGTTTATCAAAAAGGAAAACCCATTTTAAAATCTTAATTGCCATGTTCAAATAATCCTATTTTTAAGGCATCCACATGGCATCGTCAATTAAAGGTTTCATTACCCAAAGTTAGTTCAACTAACGTTAAAGCAGTTTCAAGTTAATAGTAATTTTATTTAGCAAGCAAAATACCTGCAACAGTGAAGCTTTGAAACCTTCATGCTCCACTAGTTGCTCAGTTTCAATAAAATTGGCTGTGTCACCTTCAAGATTGGCTCCCCTTCGCCACAGTCTTGTTCCTAGATAATCAATAACCGTTTCCAAAATAGTTAATATTTTCCGTACAGCAAGAAATCTGTTTAAGAATTAGCAATTTCCGTAAAAAGTACCTAGCCGACGAGTACATCGCCTTGAAATTAATGTTAGTTGAACAGGTGATTCTTTTAGCTTCAGCTGTACAACCTGGAAGCTTATGGTTTTGTTAAGGTTTGGTTTATGTCTACGGCTCCAATAAGACAAATAAATTTACATTTTCTTTAGAACCTTTAATCACTCAAACGTAGTACTTGCATATTTGTCTAGGAAAATGTTTCTACAGGTTAAGGTTATTTTACTGGTGAAGTTGCTTATTCATAAATCTAAAGCTTTGGAAGGAAAACAATGGTAAAACTGGTCGTCAGTGAGAATAAACTAAAAAGAATATTAGAGAAACAACATCTAGAAGAACTCTCTAGACATGTTTCTACTGAATGTTTTTTAGAAAAAAGAAAATTGTAAATAGTCTCCCGGACATCCTCCAAATTGATATATGAATTGCAAAATTTAGGATATTTCCTTGCAGTACTGGAATGATGAACTCATCAAGCTGCAAAGAAGAACAATAATTTGACATCAAGAAAAATAATAATAAACAAATTAACAAGTCACAAGAACTTGTGCATAAGTCGTTCCAATATAGCTCACTCTTTAACTAACTAAAAGGTACTCCCAGAGCATTAGCTTGGAACAACTATGCACAATGCAACACATACCTTGAACTCAATAAGTTCCACCATAAGGTTTTTATTCCAAACGAATCGAGGGTCAGCCTGAAATGTAGAGAAAGTAGTAAGCATTTAACTATATTATCAAATAAAAATTCAAAATTCACAATCTAGATTGAACAGGGGATAAACAAAAGGAAAATGTATCAAAGTTAGACAATGCCAAAGGACAGATTTTAATGATAGCGAAAGGAAGGAATACTTAGAAGTGATGGATGTTATAGGAATCAAAGTTGTGTGTGCTTATATATGAAACTCATAGGTTTCCTAGCTAATTAAGAAAAGGAAATAAACATAGGAATCTCATCATAATATGTACAAGAAGCCACAATATTGAGAAAGCCGTTCAAAGGAAAAGGTCACTTCCATTAACTCAGTATGAAACAGAGCGAGCTAGTTGATCTGCTTGTTGTGTGTGTAGCTAGAAAGTAAGAGTGAGAGAGAGAAAGTTGAAACTAGAAAACTCCAAAGCATTGTTGCTGATAAAATGAGTACAGGAATTTTTTTTGGAAAGAATCATTCACTATTCAGGATTAAACTTCCAATCACCTTTATTGCACATTGAAATGAAATCCAGATTAGTTTTTTTTTTTTTTTTTCAGATAGTAATCAAAATTGCACACCCCATTTTACCTGCTTCCAAAGTGGTTTTGCTGCCCATCCTTCAGCAAACTTACACCTTCTCTGTAAGCTGTTACAAGAAATTGGAGGCATCTTACAACATAAGAGTGAAAGGACATAGGCTGAAGCAGAACTAAGATTCAAAAGATATGAACAATACTACCCCGGAGGAGATTAAAGAGCATATGAACTATGATTCGAAAGCGGAACTAAGAATCCAATATTTAAAAAGCTGTTGGAGGAGAAGCTCCTTACTTCAACGTTATATCTGTTTGGTATGAATAATACAACCCTGGTGTCGTTTCCACAATTTTCAACAAAGTCAGGAAATAAGCTTCATCTTTTTTCTGCTCAAAAGAAATGATTGCAAGGATTTAAATGGGATTTGACCATGAGAAAAAGAGATGAAAAACAAATTATTATCCAAGCGTAAAAGAAGAAGCTTACTTCTTGAGAAGTTGAACGCTTCAAAGCCTGATCACAAGGGACAAACTTCATAGACGTTACTTGAAAAACAGGGAAACCAAGGAAGTTTCCTACTTCTTTTCGTGAAGTTATCACAAGCATGTATACTCCTACACAACATGAAAAACCAAAACCAAAAGCAGGAAGCATATAAAATATCATATGTTCTTACTTCTAAAGATGCCAGGCTGCTGATTAAGTGAAGCTGGACTTTATACACGTTTTTTGTTCATAAAAAGTTCAGTTAACAAGATTCTGAAGTAAAGCACATAGAACTATATTGGTCATATTGCTGGTTAAACATTGTCGTTGATACATTTTTTTTTTTTTTAAGAAACCAAACTTTTATTGAGAGAAAAGAAAGAATATTGAACGATTCCAACTATCGAAGAAAAGAAACCAAGCTTTCACTGAGAAAAAAGCTTTCATTGAACGATTCCAACTATTGAAGAAAGGGATTGTTCTGGATCAATTCCTTGTCATCAAAGAGAAGTCCACAAAGACCGAGTATTGTAAATAGTTCTAGTTGTTAATGTTGCCTTTACCCAATCTATCCAATTAAGTGTAGAAAATTCCTTCACGAATGGGCTTGACCCCGTGATCAAGGCAGATGTGATGTGTTGGCAACCTATTGGGTTCACTAATACAATGAAAACAACCCTTGTAGTTGAAAATCATGATCACGTCCATGTAGAAGCCCATATCCCAAAGTGATAAAATCCCAAGTTCTAGTTCTACCACCACCCTCACACCACTCAAAAGAGTGTGGGCCATAATTGCTCACAATAACCCTATGCCACAACATGTAAGGTTCCAAGAAGAGGCGACACAACTATTTAGCCGGGAAGACCTTGCTACGCTACCTCAAGCTCCCAATAATTAACCCTACTACATTCATCGACTTCATGACCACCTCCCACTTGATCAGGTGGGACCCTCCCACTTCGTCCACCCCTTCCTAATAGAAATTCCTCATCAATCTCTCAATAGACTTACTCACTCAGACCGAAATCATAAAGATGGACAAGAAATAGATGGAGATCTCTCTCAGCACAGATTGTATTAGCGTGAGACTTCTCCTCTTGAGAAAAAAAAACTCATTTACATGCAAACATCCTCTTCTGAACTTTCTAACAATAAAATTCAAATAGCATCATGTGCTTCCTTTTACACCCTAACAGATTATAGCAGAAAAAAAAAAAAAAATCGTGCAAACATGAACACGAGTACAAATATTCATCACAAGCAATTACCAGCAACTAATCTTATTGTCCCAGCCACTCCATAAATTGTGGACACTTTTGTTGCACTTCCAAAACAAGTATCACCTGTAACATTCAAACTACTCTTAGTATGAAAAATAGGCATAAAATTGGAAATTCCTCAAAATGTTTTACTGAGTTAACCTCAGCTGCAGATTTATATGACTAAGCTATCGCAGGCAGGAACATTTCTCAAGCACGACAAAGAAGAGCTGGACAATTAGGTTTCCACTTATAGCAAAGAGGTTCTCGTGGATAATGTAGTTAGTGTACAAAAGTTACGTCACTCTAGGACCTGCTCCAGATTTAGATAGAGTAGCTTCGACAGAAGATTATCATTATTGCAATTTTTTCGTCATGTATGAAAATTAAGAACAAAAAACGTAGAAGACCAAAACAAATGAGGTCAATCAATTTGCATCTAATCTTCCAAGATTTCTTAAGACTGATGCAAAAAGGAAGTTATTAAAGGAAATATCTGGTGAATTTGCGACATTCAAGTACCCGTGCTGTTCGAATATCAGACTATAACAATAAACCAGCTATGAAATGCCGACTCCAATCACGTTTTAAAAGTAACTCAGGCAGGGAACCCGACTATATTACAGATTTAACAGGTAAATATGATGGAATTCATTTCTGTTGCAACGAATAACTGAAAGTAGAGAGGATCCGAAATTCTATCTCTCTTGAAAATTGATTTAAGCATCGGACACGAAATTCACAAACCAATTCATCAAATATACGTCTAGCTCGAATCCTTCAGATTCTTCATTTTCCTTAAACCTTATTTTCTCATCAACAAAACTACTTTAGCAACCTCTATCGATTGAAGAAAAAAAATAAAAGAATCCTTACAAATAAGCGGCTCGATATCGCCGTCACCGCGGTTGATCGAGAAGCCTCGATTGGGAAATTCCACAGACCTTACAACGAACCTGTCCTGAAATTCGTGTAATTCCAACTGGTCGTAGAGCTTGAATCTCTCACAAGAGGAAGATCCGCATTCCATGTTCGTGATCAAACGAAGCAGAAAGAAACGAAGAAAACAAGAGCTATAGAAAAATCATGAGGAAATTGTATTCGATTCATCCGGTGGAATGAAAATGGATTAACCATTTTAGAAGGTTCGACTCATGTTTGCTTCGAAGGGGAAATTGACAAAACTAGCCCCTACAAGTTTTTGCCACTTTTACCGAGTTTGTAAAAATACCATTTTATCCCTTTCTTCTTCTTCCCTCTCACTCGCTCTTCCGGTAATATCTCGGTTCTATCTTTTTTTTTTCCTTCGATTTAGCTGAATTTTTAAAACTCTTCAACTCAATTTTCAATTGTTTCTTTAAATATTTGATAGATATTTATACAATTTATAAAACAATTCCTTCGAAATTATTTTTAATTATGTGTATATTTGAACGATATTTATATAAGTTTTGAAATAAATTCTAAAATATTATTATGATGAGGTCTAAATCAATTAAAATGGAATGAGTTTCAGTTAAAAATAGAGAGAAATTCACACATTTTTACCAGATGTGCATCAAATTAAACCTGCCAAAAGTTGGCTCGACCTTCATTTTTTAAATTATTATTATTGATTATATAATTTTTAATTTCAAATAAATTACTTTACCTATTTTTAAAGTATTTATTGTTTATTATATTATCGCATTTTAAAAATAGGAAATTTTTTATAGGAAGAGTTATTAACGAATATTTTCTTATTAAATTTTGCCAAAAATAAATAATTTATATCGATTTATTTATGAAGATCAAGATTTAGTTTTACCATTATGCATTAAATTTGATAAGTAAAGGTGAAAAGTTAAGGATGTGAGGGTATAAAAGTAATTTGACTTTTTATGCTTGCATCATATTCGCCCCAAAAAAAAGATGAGCCAACGAAAACCCGCGCAGGGCTGTACGGTCATAGTGTGATCATAAAGCCTAATAAATTAATTTGTCGATTTGTTAGTTAATTTTGTTCAACGACCTTCATTTTTTTCCTTTTGAAGATTTCAACGGACGAGATGAAAACAGCAAGATTGATAAATGAGGAAAAATACATTATTATTTTCCATAGGTCAACTTGTATTTATATGCTTCCGATTGAAAACTTTTTAAATTAATTAATAATGTATCAGATACAAATTTAATTTATGTTAATAAAGTCTTCGATTCTTCCATAAATTTTATATATAAAATCTCGTTATAAATAATATATCCATAAATTTTTAAGAGTGTCATCCGTCATCACAGTTTATTTGGTCATGCTAAAATGGGCTCATGTGTTGTTCATAATATCGGAAGATCCCGAACATCCATCTATTCAGGTTCAATTGTGGACTGGGGCGCAATATTAGTACATTCATGCCGTCCAATACTGTCTTTAAACATCTATTTTAAAGGTAATCGTCTGAAATCGGAACGTTCCCCCTCATTGTGACATGTTTTAGGGTAACTCGCTGAAGCCACAAGGTCCAGAAGTGGTGGAGAGCCGACCTCATGTCTCCCTAAAGTACATTTTGAAACCTAAATTTGTGAATAAATAAATAAATTAAAAAAAAAAAAAAAAAAAAAAAAAAAAANAAAAAACCAAGAATTTTGTTTGACTTGATGAAACAGAAACTACAGTTCTAGAGCAACGGGCCAAAGCATGAAAGCAAGCACATTCTCCTCTCCTTTCAATTAGGCCTTTCACTCCAGCAAAGTATTAGCTGCTAAAACTTAAAATCTGATAATCAATTCTTGAACAAACCAGCAAGATCACCTTTTTCATGCATAGAGCTAAGAATGTCACAACCTCCAATTAATTGGCCATCCACAAAGATTTGAGGAAATGTAGGCCAGTTGCTGTATGTTTTGAGAGATTCCCTCAGCCCATTGTTGTATTCTTCATCGAGCACATCGACGCTCTCATAATCTACGCCTTCAGCTTCAAGAATGCCTATTACCCTTTGCGAGAAACCGCATAACGGTGCACTTCTTGAACCCTTGATGAATGCAACAACCTTGTTCTCCTTCACCAATTGATCAATGAGTTCTTCCAATGGGACTGTAAGTTGTACATGTCGACCAGGCGTCAACCTCAGATCGGCCTTCTTCTTCGGTGGCTGCCTTACCCATGTGGCATTGCCAGATTCATTACCTGGTGGTACCTTCCCAGTGGCTTTAATGTGTTCTTCCATCCATGACTTCCATGCTTGTGATAAGGTTGTTCTATCAGGCTCATCTACTACTCCGAACTACAGAGAATAACACATTCAAGAAAAAGAAAGGATAAGTAAGATCATTGAATCCTATATCTGCACAGAAAACTTGAATTATAGCACAACTCCTCGTCAAAACAATAGATATAGTAACACAGCATGCCTCTCAAGTCTAGAGTACTTCATAAAACCATACCTACTTCTTCTACCAGTAATTTAGGTTCGTCGTATTTCTATCGTGCCAGAAGTTGAATTCAAATGACAACGGAGTGCATTAGCTTGTGACGAGTAGGGAAGATAACTTTCAAGTATCTGAATTCTATATATCCTTGAAGATATAACCAATTGCCCGACAAAAAAATAGCGTTGCCAAACGTGCAACTGCCGAAGAGTCTTGTAACACATAGGGGTTGGAGAGATCTAGCGATGAAATTTGGACCTTTGGTCCCTTTCTCTGTTAGGTCTCATTCTTTTGGATTATAGCTCATTTCCATGTAGTTGGTTGTGGTGGCTCCTATTTCTTAGGCTGTGTTCTTATATTCTTACATGGATCTCAGAGAAAGTTCTATTTCTCATGAAACAAACAAAAAAAGAAGAATAAACGCAAGGTCCTAATTCAGAAAGCTGATAAAATCATCGTCTTCTTCAAGAAAAGTTCATGAAGTACAGTCAACAGGAAGCTGCCTGGGACTTGCTTTCACCTGCCAGGCACAAAATATTGAAATACACGTGCAAGCAGAGAACTAAAAGATTTTAAATAGAAGCAAGTGAAAATCAATTTTGCTTGAGTTCAGCAAGTGATCGTCGATTTCCCATTCTTAAACTAAGATTTACATGGATTCCCCTCGATCCAGCTATCTTCTACACCATTTCAACCATGAACTTATGAGTTGGGCAGTAATGAACAATTACCAGCAGCAGAAACCGAAGAAGACCACTTGATTAGGATGCAAATTTATAATTACAAGCCAGATGAAAACGGAGAATCCTAGACTAGATTAAGTTCCCAAAAGCTTGATTGGCAAAAGATTAAGATATCAGTTCATTGGTAACGATGATAAAAGCTTATACACACAATTTCCTTGGACCAAAAGTAGCGTTTTCCATATTACTTCTAATGGAGGAGATCTATAATCCACAGAGTACACCGCACCATTTTAAATTCATTACGCATCGCACTAGGACATAACCTCAACAAACCTTCCCAACAATCAATTACGTCAGGAAATGGAAAAAATTAAAGACGGAAACAACAAGAACAAAGTGGAGAAATACAATTAGCCTCCTACCTTGACAGAGATGCAAAGCTCTGGTACCGATTTCCAGTGAGTGGCGACGCTCCCTGCTATGCTCCTTGTAATGCCGATGAACTGAACGTCGCCGTCCTTGTCGTAAACGGCATAAACACCGGCATCAGAAGGAAATTTTCCAGCAATTTCCCCGGCAGTCTCCGGCACGGAGTTAAACTCAGATTCCGAGAGATTCTTGGCAGCAAAAGCGATTAACGAAGAAGCGCGAGCTTTGGCTGTGGTGTAGAGCTTCGACGAACTGGAAAGGAGAGGAGAAGCAATAGATTGAGAGAACAGCAAGAATTTAGAAGTGGTTTGGGGAGATTTTATTGAGAAGATCTGAAGAGATGGAGGAGAATGGATAAAAGGAAGATTGATTGCAGCCATTGAGAAGAAACGGAGGTGAAGCCGCCGCGCCAAACTCGAAGGAAACTGAATTGTTTCACAGAACGCTGACCCTGTCGGAGATATTTCGCGTTATCGGAATGTTAGAACGTTTTGGGCCAGCCCATTTATAGGCCCAACTTTAGTTTTTTTTTGCTTTGGACGGCCCAAATTAGACCATTGGGCCAACATTTTTTTGGGAGAAATTGGAGGAAAGTGGCCCAATAATTCTTTTTAATGAAAAATGTCCGGAGCATATTTTCCTTCCATTTTTACCCTCATACATAGTGTAATTTTACCAAATTAAATGATTAAGTTTAATATTTAAAATTATAAAAACTAATCTTTTTCAATATATTGGAACAAATTTGTAATTTAATTTAAAAATTAAAGAAAAAATAGTTTTATTATTCAGAGAGGCTTCTAGTTCTTCTACGATTAAGAACATTATAAATTGAGACTACGTTGAGTTCAGCCGCCACATCCAGATCCTGGGGCTTGCGTTCGAAGAAAACTAGGGCATCAAACTATTGTCATCGCGACGATATTATTCAGGTAACGATTTCCGAAGTTCATCTGTTCGATCGAATTTCTTCGGCTTTAAATCCGTTCGTCTCTGCATTATTTTCCATTGATTGAAGTGTTTTGCTTATGTTCTTATCTGCTTTACTTTTTTCGAGTATTGTCATCGCCGAGTTTTTTAGTTCCTGGGAGGAAGATTAAATTAGCTTCTGTAATCCTGTTCTACCACTTCAGGAACACGCATCAAGCAGGCATCTGAATCATTATTGTTTTATTTCTATCCGTGGAAACGAGCATGGCGGGTGGAAATTTCATGCACAGAGTAGTTTCTTACCTCGTGAATGAGGTACTCGTCAACAGTCTTGCGAACAGGTAATTGTGTGTTAAATTACAAACTTGGTCTCTGGGTTTTGAGAAGGTTACAATTTAGTCCTATCATTTGATAGAACCCTAAAATATAGTTCATATGAGGATTTTAGCCATCCATAGGGACTAATTATGAGCATCCATAGGGACTAATTAGTTCATACAGATGGAAACCTAGATTCAGAACGAAACCCGTTAGTATGGTTATTATGCATACAATAAGAAGCTTCATTCTCTGGCCGGAGGGACCAATTAGTTCCTATTTGGCTCGTTCCATTGAAGCAAGATATCCTCAGATTTTCTTTTATGTTTATCTGCTGCCCAAATGGTTGGATGTGCAGATGTGGAGATCTGAGAAAATTTTGCTATAGATTCATTTATCTTTCTTCTACAGAATTGATGTCTAGTTATATATGTTTGTTGAAGCGATGCTAATATTAAATGAAATAAAAACATACTAACAAAGACATTAGGTGTCTTTTTAAAACAAAAAAAATTATAAAAAGTTATTTTAGTTGAAGCATGAATTATACTAAAGCAGCAGGGCAGGAAAGATTCATCAAAGATTAAGACGAAAGCTCGAAACTACAAACAAAAAAAGCTTTAGGAAGCTTACACCTAGATTGAACCACTAACACAACGTGATCCCATAAAACAGCAAAGGCTCTCCCTTCACTCAACCTGATATTGGGAAGATCAGTGGCTTAATGGTAGTGCATTGCTCTCTAATTTTCCTAGGCTATCAGAAAAGTATTCATCAACTCATCCACCAATGGAATCGATTTTAAAGATTGTTGGTACAAAATTGTGGAGTCTTGAAGTCCCATAGCAAGTTTTTTTTTTTTTTTCCATGTGGACCATATCTAGTGGCAGAACCATTAACGATACTTCACAAGAAAATTCCCAACAACTCTCTTTTTCCTGGAAAGTGTATGCTGTCCAACAGATCGAACAGATCAAAACCATATATAAAACTATGGTAGGAAAATTTGGTAGCTGTTTGCAACCCATTCTCATTTCAATTTGCCCTTCGACCATTAATCATAATCCTAGTGTTGTGGAGAACTATGGCTTGTAGGTACCACCAAGATTTTTCAAGGGAAGTAAAATATTTCCATCTATTGTTATGATCCGAATTAAAATAAAAAATATTCAATTCCGTTTTGATATTACTTCACTTCCACGGACGCAAAAAAGGGTTAAAGAAAAATAACCAGAAATGGCCATGGTGAACCCACAACCTCCACCACAAACATTCCACAGAAGAGTGAGCTCTCGAGCCTTCTTGATAAACCATTCTCGATATGGTGACTGAGAGAGAGAATCTTGATGACCCGCGAGAGAATCAGCATCAGAGAGAGGATCGTAGGGCTGTGTGAAAACAGAATAAGAAAAGAGAATCAAAAGAGTAGCTCTTTTTGTAGTTTCTCCAATTTTGGTCTACTTTTGGATTTTTTTTTTTTTTTAATTTGGAAACAAGAAACAGAATCTCTTATCAAACAAGCATGGTCCGTTCAGGTATTCTTTCCCTAGCATTTCTGCCATTGAATTGAAGACGTTCATGCTCTGTGACAACTGAAAAGTCACATTTGTCTGTATTTACCGTTCATAGGATGTTTGTCTGCCGGATGCATACTGTTCGTTGTTGAAAAATTATTTACTCCCATTTTTCCATTTTTTGCAGCCGTTCATTTCAAAGGTTTGCTGTGAGAACATCAAAGCAAATTGAGGATATATCTACCAAGGGTAGAAACTTAACTGCTTTTTGTTTCATTGATTACAATTTTCACTTGCGGTATTTATAGTTGAGCTGGTTTAACTTTTGACTTGGGAATTGTCTTGCAGCTGCCCAGAAGAAGCAAGAACTTGCAGAACAGATGAAAGACCTCTCCAAAAATTTTGAGGTGAGAATTCATTTTTAAAAAAAAAAAAAAACTTGAACAGCTTGGACGTCTCCTCACACCTATATGATCTTTTGCAGTCTTTCAAGAACCAATAATGCCAGAGCGGAACGTGTTATTACAGCATGATGTAAATCCTATGCCAAAATCCAATCTATTTTGCACGTTTTGACATAATTGCAGCTGTACTTATAGTGATCGTAGAGTTGTACTTCAAAAGTTGTTCACGGTCTCTTTTCATATATTGAATAATTCTCCGACTGTCTATTTTAGATCTGTACTTATCCTTGGACAATGGTTAGTCAACGATGCCTATGTTTGAAGCCAATTTTTCCCTTTCAACTGTATGCATTTGCATTCTTCTGTAACGCAAGCGAACTTTTAAACGTATCTTCAAACGAAGCAAAGCCATAGCTATGAACAGTGGGAACACAGATTCAATGTTAAAGCATTTATGTAGATTCATGCAACATAAAGCATTTATTTGGTTGAGAAAGCTCCTTAGCATTTTACAATTCAGTAGTTTTTTTGTACATATTTTGAAGTAACAGCATTCCCACTCCCAAAATGCTTTCATAAAGACATCAGAAGAACTTGTCTACACAAATTCAAAACACTGTCGAATGTAAATCATAATACACAAAAAGATATCCAACTTCAGCGCAAGCATCAATATTTATTTAAAAAATAGAAACTATAATAACAATTTTCTATAATTTTTTCAAAAATATCCATTAACATCAAACTTTCTCAGATAATTCAGATTAACAGAAAACATATAACAAGATACAGTTTAGGTGTGAGAGGTTTAAATTAAAAAAAAAAAAAAAAAAAAGTGGTTATGTGAGAAGAAAAACATGAACAAAATTAGGAGGTTGTAGGTCAGCAGAAAGGAAGTAAGATTAGTAATGAAAAGAAAATAGGCTCATTCAGTGGCACATCTCCCTGCGTCTATGGAGTCTGAAATCAAAAATCCAAGTATGTCGAGCTTACAAAAAAGAAGTTGGATTCATTAATAATAATACCCAGTAAAGAACGTTCACCACTTCACTCTGGCTACCGCACTCACCTACTCATCCACAGTGGGGGCAGAGCCAAATTCCAAGATATAAAACGGCAGGGGAATTTTTTTTTTTTTTTTTTTTTTTTTTTTGGTTGGGTGTGGTTGTTGTTGACTGATCATTCTTGAGATGCAGCGCCATTTGCTGTGGTATCCATAGGCTCAGCATTCGTAGGGTCCTCTGTCTTATCACCCTTCTTACCTGCAGCAACAATGGAGTAAAGGTACGCTTAAGATGAAATTCTATGAGAAACACAACCGACCAATGTTCTTAACCAACAAAAAACTAAATAATTCTAAAACAGCAACCAGGTATCTAGGCTGGTCGAAGTGGTCAGAAACAGAAAGCTAAGACTACTGAACCATAGGATTAGTTTTCACATGTAACTCAAACCAATGGGTTCCATGCAAGGTAGATCGATCCAAGATTGGTCCTTTGTGTCAGTTTGAACACAAAACTAAACCAGTGTTTAACCGTAATTCTTATAAAAAAAAAATGATTGAAAACACGAGGTTTTCCTTTGGAATGCTAACCTTTCTTCTTCTTTCCACCACCCTTTTTCTTTGTCTTCGTGCCCAATGCTAACCATGCCTTGATTTCAGGATCATCCGTCGTTATTGTAGGCTGCAGATCTTGCAGAGGATGAGATGTGACTCGATCAGATCCATTAGGCATCAGCAAAACAGTGAATTTGATATGAGCAATGTAATCACCTGATAAACACAGAATTTAGTTATTGCAGCAAAAGCAGACTATTCAAGCTTAGGCCAGAAGGCAGCTAAGCTAAGACATGAGCAGTCTCACCAGGCTTCTCTTGAAGAACAGGGTATGGCTGCAAAAGATCATGGTTAACACATTCCACCAATCCAAGCCGAGCCCTTTTCTCTTCTAAAGCCCTGCAATTATGAGATAATAAACATAAGAGAAGTGGGGCAAAAGTGGAAATTATCAACAATTTGAAACAATAACAAACCTAGCGGTGAAAGGCATTATAGGAAACTTCTGAGTTATTTCACTGAAAATGAATCTAGAGGCTTTCATCTTTAAATGATAGTTCCTGTCCACAGCTCTCTTATAAATAGTTGTCTGCTTCTCATCCAACAACTTAGGCTTTCCTTCACCTGTGCTTGTTACAATATCTATTGAATAGACTTCGTTCTCCTCAAATTCTGCTTCATCAACCCTCGTCTCAGGATTGGCAACACTTAATACAACCTTGTTCCCATCAATCACAAACTGCTTCATCTGGTGGCTAAGAACACCTTCCACAATTCTGCAGTCATAAGATGCAGCGACCTTTTGAATTGCCTCTGTAACATCCTTGTTCTGGAAAATATAGCCTTACCAAATGAGTTACGAAAGAAATAGAAAAGTAAATCAGTAAAAAATTGAACATGACAGCATGTTCCTCAACTTTTCCATAGGGCGAACACACATGGTTATCTTGGCGATACATAAAAAAAATGAGTAAAACGTCTTAAACATGTGTTTAAAGATTTACTTATCCCAAGTTCCTAGACATTGAAATAAAACCCCTGCAAGTCCATGATACACTATCAGTGTAACTATGACATGAAAAGGCTTCGTATACAATCCATAGCCACTATAGTTGTCATCAAGTAGAGACCCTGTTACCATAGACCTTAGTGTACACTAATATGATTGTAAAGAAGAATTTAGCACAGCAAAACAATTATAAGACAACACTAAAATGAATTGTCCTAATATGGGATAATACGTTTGACTACAGATAACATGCGGCCCTAACGTTATTAGAAATGTGGTCCGAATCCATGTAGACAACATGAAAAAGAGGAAATAAAAAAAATCAACAGAAAAACTCAGCAAAGTTGCCTTTCCAATAAACAGAAAATCAACATTCATTTCATAGAAACTTAAATATATTGGATAATGGGTTTTGACTAGAGAAAAACAGATAAAGAACCACACTAAATTGATTTGGCCCAATGTTGAATATTATGTTTGATCATACATGACACGCCCACCAAAAATATTCCAAACATTGCCATATTCCATGTACGCAACAGGGAAAAGAGGAAATAAAAAAAAAATCAACTGATTGCCCCGGCAAAGCTTCCTTTCCAATAAACAGAAAAATTAACATTCATTCATATAAACTTATATATAATCAAACATTCACGAGATATTTTTTTTAAAAAAATCGTGACCTAGATTGACCAGTCGACCCAAATGTTTATAGAAAATGACACAACGAACATTTATATTTCAACAGAATAATAGGTCACCTTTTTTCCAGGCCTCACAAGCCTTAAGGCAACTTCAGCTGCAGTGTTAGCAGCTGCAATTACATCAGCAGCTCTTCCTGTAACGGGGCCTTCTTGGAGCACATGAGTATGAGCGACTACAGCAATAAACCCGTCAATATGACAACCCAAATCACTGCATAAAGACAAAATTCCATTGGGTCATCCTTCCATCATTAATTCAACAACTAAAATACAAAGGCATTAGTACAGCTTACATCTTAAGCATATCACCCTCTTCCATAACTGTCTCGTCGCTGGAAAGTGGTGAGAAGTGACAAACAGTGTTGTTAACAGAAATGCAAGTTGGAAAAGCAACGCCTCTTTCAATCTTCTTCTTAACATTCTTGTACACATTGCCAGTTTGTCTATAAGAAAAAACAGAGGGAGCATCCAAATAAATAAGGCAGTTGATCGATTAACAGTGAAGAACAATCCAGACATTCAAGTGACTTGGATAAACGCAAAAAAGACGAAGTTAACAGTTTCTTGAACTTTAAGAAAACTAGCTCTTACTCTCTAATGAATGAATCTCCTTTCTCGCAAATGTCAACAATCTTCGCTTTTGGTTTACATTCCGATATCACCAACTGCAATGCCCCTGCAAAATTATCCAATTGAACACTTAAGCCTCATTTCCTCATAACATACATCAATACAAACATCAGAAAACAGAGTACAAAAAACAAAGATAAATAAGGAAGGGGAGAGAGAGAGTTACTGTTGACAATATCAGCGGCGGTCTTGTATTTGGTGACTACTTCAGGAGAAGTAAGATCGAGCTCCTTCTCCTCCCTTTCCTCGTCGGACATCATTTACGCCGGCGAAGAACAAGCAAACCAAGGGATTGAAAACGGCGGAGAGAAGGAAGTGAAGCAAATTAGGATAAAGCTCTGTTGTTCGATAGAGAACAAGAGGATGACCCAGAAGAAAGATTTAGGGTTACGATCGGTGAGGCCGCGCTTAGATTGCTTTATATAAGATTTCGTTTCCAATTATGGTCTAGGGTTTTGGTTGCGTCCTTCCTTTAGCAATGATGCTGTGGGCCCCACCACATGGAGATTTTAGGTAAAAACATAATTTTGTATTACCTGTCTATTTCCTTTTATTTCTCCATTTATTTTTAAGACATGTTTTTCGAAAATAATATTAAAATTTATTAGTTTGTTCATTCCATTTAATTAGAGAAAATCTTCTAGAAATTAGTTCCTCATTTGTATGGTACAACTTAAAACACTCTAAGCCACCCATTTAAGCATAATTTGGTAAATAATATATTAATTATTATTTCATGTACTAATGATTCATTTTTTCATCATATAATAATAATAATAATATATATATATATATATAAAAGGTCGTCGCAAGTGAACGTCTTAAAGTTCTAGGATAGTCTGATTAGTAATTTATCAATCGCTTCCATCATAATCAGCCTACATATTATAGGCACTCAAAGCGTGACCTCGTCATGGTTCGAATTCATAATTTCGTTAGACAGTATCAATTGAGATAGTTTTTTATTAGAGGTTAGTTAGTGTCTCTCTAATAGGCCCCACAATGTTGTTTGTCGAGGAGGGACAACCCTTTAACCTGTCAACCATCATGTACCTACGCGCTCTTGCCCTCGTCTAAACATGATTGCAACTAAGGAATAATTGGAGATCCCCTGATCGCCCCGACACAGTACTCATATGATACTAAAAGTTCATTCATCTTAGAGCCCAACTCTATCCATACCATCTCGTTAACATAACGATATTAATGTAGGCCTTCATTAATCAGAACGAGTTAACGATTAAAGGCTAACTAACGACCCTACATCGTTCAGTTATCATGAAAAAATGACCTCACGTCATATCCAACTTTATATTAGTACTGTTTAGACCCTCATGAATCGAGACAAGTTAACGACTAAGGATTAGTCGGTGAACCCCCAATCATCCTCCCATAACATCAAGAAAGACATACAACCATTGTCCATATCAAGAATTAAGCAACATTGATGCTAATCAATTTACTTCTAAATGATAAGAAATCTGCCATGGAATCAGAGCCCTCCATTCCACACGTGTTACCAGCCAAGCTCATCAACAGTTTGATAAATGTATATCTATAGAGAGGCAATATCATCCAACAAATTCAACGATAGTGCCTTTTTTAAGAAGTCAATATTATTGTTTATATATATTGTAATAGTTCAAGCCCACCGCTAGCAAATATTGTCCCATTTGGACTCCTTCGGGCTTTCTCTCAAGGCTTTAAAACGCGTTTGTTAGGGAAAAGTTTCTACACTCTTATAAAGGGTATTTCGTCCTCCTCCCCAACTAACGTGGGATTCTCACATATACATAGCTTAGAAGAAATTAGATCATCCATTACAAAACAGCATCCACCAACAAGAAGTTATTGATACTCCCCAAGAATCTAAGAATTGTAACCAAAGAATAAGCACTACCCAGACACTAAAGAGCTGCCATAAAGCAAGCAGCACTAAAATTTCAAAGGGACTGCCGATCTATTATGTGGGAGCATCATGAAGATGTCTCCTCTCATACAAGCCAATAATTTGATCGGCCACAGCCCACACAATGGCCTGCCCAGGTGGAATCCTCATGAGTCGGGGCAGCAGTCCTTTCCACAAAGCAAAAAGTCCCTCCTCTGCGTATATAGTTCTGATAGCATGGACCATGCCTTTGTACTTGAGTTCACCTGTGCCTCGGCTCTGAGCCATTAGCCTAGTTTTCACAACATCAAAAGGACCAGTGCATATAGGCCCTGCCGTGCCTGCTAGGAATCCCGATACCATCGATTGCCATGGTTGGAGGACTTTCCCATCCCCTTCGTGTCTGTTCCAAAGAACAACATCAAAAGCATTCTTGGCAGTGAACATGGCAGCCTGGTTGGTACCATTTCGCATAACAGTTGGGGCAGCACCAGCCCACAGCCCTAGGAGGCCTTCTTCTCGAATGATCATTCGAGCACAGTGCACTGGACCCTTATACTTCAGGAGATCAGTACTCAATCCTTTCTGTTGCTGCAATCTAATCTTCACCACCTACACACAACAATAATCACACCAATATGTTAGTCATCCCACACTTCTTCCTGCTTACACACTAACATAGAGTCCTCCTTACACACTAGAGAATAGTGTAATGGGACAGAAATATCTCTTAATTGACCAGCAAAACCGAAAGGAAAAGAAAGTTTGAGATGAAAGGAGTCAAATTTATCCATAGAATGCAGTGGAATTACCCACAAGAGCAAGAAAATAAATATTTCATTCTCTGAGCCCAGCTTTTCATCGTACTCAAACCTTTGAGGTTGAATTTAACTCCACGATGTCTAATTATTGACATTATCATCTTGAGACATTCTGTAGATCGACTCTAGATACAGAATACTTGCTTAACTCTCCACTTTGGTGCAAATATCTGACTTAATATATGACTAACATCAGAAAAAGATGCATGTTGACTTGCAAGGAGGATAATATGTTGATAGGAAGATGGAGACTGCCGGTACTAAGGAACTAGGCATTTGCATTATAAATAATTTGATATAGAGACTGGAAAACTTGGGGTTAACTTGTTACGAGGCCACGGTTAGCAGATATTGTTCGCTTTGGCCTGTAATGTATCGCCTTCAACCTCACGGTTTCAAAACGCGTCTACCAGGGAAAGGTTTTCATATCCTTATAAGGAATGCTTCTTCCCCTTTTCAACTAAAGTGGGATCTCACAATCCACCTTCCTTGGAGGCTCAGCACACCATCCAGTGTCTGGCTTTGATACCATTTGTAACAGCCCGAGGCCACCGCTAGCAGATATTGTCCGCTTTGGCCCGTAGCATATCGCCATCAGCCTCACAATTTTAAAACACATCTAATAGGAAGAGGTTTCCACACACTTATAAGGAATGATTCGTTACTCTCTTCAACTAATGTGGGGTCTCACATAACAATTGGGAAAGTTGCAAATAAACCAATGGATTGTGTCCACCAGCCACCATAGCTCAAGTCAGCAACCACATTGGCAGTCGCACTAAGCTTCAAATGGAACGAGCAAGAAATGTAAACCTAAGCAAATCAGATCTCATATGTAAATACCTGTATATATGTTCATAATTTTTCATTCGCCAAATAGGCAGAATGAAAAGTAAAGTAATATTTAGGATCTAAAGGGAGTAACCACATGCTTAAAAGGTGCAACCACATGCTTTCTTAAAGTACAAAATCAGCAGAAGATGGACACAAAAACTAAAAGTAACATTGGTTAGGGACAATTGGACCCCTCATACTTTTTATATTGTGAACTTCGAGCCTATGTCCTCGAGACTCTGTTTTATGGTTTCACCTAACCTCGTACAATGAAAATAGTTATCCCTCCGTATATACCTATGATCTTTCCCTTCCTTAGCTAACGTGGAACTCAGATTGCACTCCAAACAACATTCAATGGCAAACAATATGCTCCGTTTGATCTTACTATGTCTATGACAATATTTTTAATGTCGTAAACTTAGAGATACAGAAAGAGCAGAGGGGGTAATGATGTACCCTCCCCCTTTTGAAAACTAATTAATTCCTAATGTATAGAAGGGCTAAAACACCACTACCAATGCACCAACAAACAAGTAATATATTGTATATATCCTATTCATCCTGACAAGGTAATGGCAGCGTCTTATTTGAAAGCTCAATTCGCTATTATAAAACGACTAGTCTTCCATTGAAAACAAAGGCCATCGACGTGCGTTTCAAATTGATTATGTAAGCCGCCACTAAAAGGTCAGCAAAAGGTGTCTATATTATATTATACGATATCAATCCTTTCAGAGCAAACTATCGTCCACGACACGGTTTCCCGTTGTTCATAAGAATCAGCGCCCTCAACTCGACCTCGAGAACAATATTCAGAGCAAACGATTTCCAATTTCTAATTCTAAGAATTAATTTCATAATCGCCAATCTGAGGTTAATTAACTGGTAATACGTCCTTCCTCAGGAGTAATTTCGAATTCGATATTCTAAATGAACAAATAATGATTCCTGTTCCATAACTAAATCCCTCGAATTTGAAATTGAAGACCTGAGTTGAATTGTAGCAGATTATATACTATTGCGAGAGAGAGACGTAACCTCACCTCGAATGGAGTAACGATGACGAGAGCTTCCAAAACCCCAGCACCAAATCCAGAAATTAGACGAGCATGATTGCTGAGTTTTCCAGTCTCGGAATCCTTAAACGCCGTCTGAAGCACCGCATTGGACCCCATGCGAAGCGCATATTTCAAGGTCAGGTGCGTAGCGAAGGGAGTCAATCCCTTCCAAAGAGCTCGAACTCCTTCCGTTCGAGAAACCGTGGCTCCACAGTGAACAATCCCCTTGTAAGCCCCGGCCCGATCGAGCTGCAACCTAGTCTTGATAACATCAATCGGCTGTAGACAACAGGCCTCCATCACCCCCCCAAGAGAACCGGATACCGCCTTCATGTACGGAGGAATCGATTTCATCGATCTCTGTTCCGTATTCGACCGACGAGCTTCCTGATTCTCCATTTTCCGGTCTTCAAACCCTTATCCGTTAATCTTTACTCCTCCAACTTCCTCTCGTAGTACTGTTACTGAAGTTCGACCGCCATTTCCTTAAAGCTCGCCGGTAAATATAGCACCACGAATGAAGAACGAATGCTTACAGTTGCGTGTTAATGGCAGCCCGGGAAGAAAAGTTGGAACTCTCAACAGACAAGAAATGGTTCAGCAGCCAGCCTGACCTCTTGTTCCGTGCTTAATGAGTTCTCATAAATAAATAAAAATAAATAAATAAATAAATACATAAATAACCCTCGAAGATTTTGCTTGTTCTTTAATTACAGGCTGTCCATGTCAAATAAATCACAAAGAATTTAGAGAATAAAATACAGTTGAATGAAAGTGTTAAAGTCAAAAGTTTTGGGCATAATTTTCTTTTACAAGGTTTAATCTGGAGTGGGCCAACTTGATTTTGGGCTTTAAATGTTTGGGCCTTGGACTCAAATAGTCCAATCTGATGCAAGCAAGGCCCAACGGCCCAACGGCCCAAAATGTTTCTAAAAACATAATTGATCGTGTTTAAATTAAATTATAAATATACTATCAAATATAAAAATATTTTATTTAAATTTAATTTTGAGCTTCACACCTTAATTAAGTATATATATATACTCTCATTTGTATATTTAATAATTTTTATTTATTAGCTAAATACTTTTTTTTTTAAATTGTTTTATTTATTAGCTAAGTAATTTTGTGGGAAAATAAATTTTTTTTTTCAAACAAATAATTAGAATCTTTTCTGTTAGCTGACAACGAGGCGATGGAGCATGTGGTTCAGGTGAATGATGGCCATGGGTGACACGTGGCAAGCATGGTCCGTGGAAGACAAATGCAGACCGGGGCAACCTTAAATAGACAGTCAAATACCAGGTTACCCAAAACCGCCGAAACAAAAGGTGGCTCGTCATCGTCATTCACTCACCGCCACAACAACCCAATTTTGCTTCTCATTTTTATTTCAACTACTTATTGACGCTGTTGACACAACGTTTCTTGCTCTCCACGAATAAAATCTATGTCATTTAATTATTTATTTTAATTGAAGCAATATTATTGTTTTTTTATTCTTTTTTTTATTGCCTTTCCAAAATTCACAGGCTGTATGGTTTAATGAATTACCTTTCAAGGAAAAACCAGTAATGCCTGCGTTTCCTATTTTTTTTTAAATATTTAAATATAAAAAAGAAATAATATTTTAGTCTGTATACTTTTAAAACGTTCATTTTAATAATTGTATATTAAAAAGTGACTATTTCCAAAATTATAAATAATTATATAAAAAATAGAAATCTGTAAATGTAACTGTTGAGTTGTAAATATATTGAAAATGTGTATGAAAACGAGACAAAAAAAAATTAAAATAATTACATTTTAAAAACAGAATTATAATAAAATTTTAAAAATATCAAAATAATTTTTAATAGTTTATTTTAGTATTAATACCACTTACAACAGATGTGGTGTTGTGTTGGGACCACATAGTGTAAATATTAGTCATTTTAAATGTTTAAAAATTAAAATAAAATATTTTTAAGTTAAGTTTTTATTTCTAAATTAGGTGTAAAGAATGGAGTCAGTTTTATAAAATTATTTTAAATTATTTGATTTTGGATTATTTAATTCAATTAGAAACCATTTTAAAAACTTGTTTTCTTTTGACATAAAACGACGCCGTTTGGAACTTAGCACGTAGGTGGGCCCATTATATTCTGCTGTGTTCCGTTGCATGCAAAACGCCGCCGTATAAAACATGCACAAAAAGTAGTTTTCCGTTTGTGATAGAGAATATCCCACAGTTTAACTAGAATATTATGGTTAATTTTCTTTCAATAATTAATATAAAATCTGTTAGTAATGGAATTTTAAGTTAATTAAAAATATTGGAATTTCATATTTATTGTCATATAAAACAGAAAAATAAATTCCAAAATGTTGTCATTTAAAAAAAAAAGTGTGAAAAATATCAATTAAAAGGAACGTATGCAGCCAGATCGGATCAAAGTTGACCGATTGGAATCTGCCATCGTGGACCATTCACGATCAAGATTAATTTATTAAAACATTTTTAGAAATTAAAAATCAAACAAATAAATTTAAATTTATAAATCAAAATAGTATTTATAAATATAGTGTTGAAAACTAAATTACAATGCTTTAAAAATACTCCCTCGTTTAAAAAGAATGAAAAAAAATTTAAATTAAAATATAGATATTCTTATTTAAAAATTTATAATATGGTAGTTTTTAAATGGTAGCATTTGTTAATTAAGTGACGTAAATATTTAATCATAATATTTATGGTAAGTCATTTTTTATTAGGATTCTTTAGTTCCGTATATATTATTGTTCTTGATACTAATGGTTAGTATTCATGTCTAGTTACGTATAACTAAGTGATTACTAAATTTATATATTAATTTTATATGTAAATAACGTTTTGAAAATTTTATTTAATTTCACACGTCACTTCATCTATTCTCTCAATTGTTTACTATTTAAAAAAAAAATACTGATTACATATAATATTTAATGTATTTTAATTATAATTATCTTTTAAAAAATATTAAAATATTATTGAGTTATGTTTATATGGACGTGAAATAATTAAACTCATTTAATAAAAAAGGGAAAATTCTCATTTAATTAATTACATATATATTTTAAAAAGTATTAATTATTTTAAAAAATAAAACCAACACGTTTTCAAAATTTCTGTAAATAGCTAAACAAACTAATTGTCCAAAAGAAGAAAATACAATCTCACTGTCATATCAATTAGCCCACATTCTTTTATAATTTAAGAAAAATCTAAAATTCAATTATTAATTTAAACTCCTAAAAAAAAAGTCATATTATAATTTTCATAAAGTATGATTATTATTATTAATTTAAAAAACATAATTAATAAAAGACTAAACATATATTATAATCCCTAATATTTCATACTCGAGTGTTTTCTTAATTTAATTTCTGTATATTTTGAAAAATAAAAATATAAACATATAAAAAATATAAAAAATATAAAAAGTGTAAATTTTGATACAGAAAATCATTCATTGAACCTTTTTTATATTTTAATATCTATATTAGTAAACTTGTTATTTTCTTGGATAAAAAGAAAGGGTAAGGACGGAAAGACATATTTAGCCTTGAAGAGCAATCGATGGAGGATTATAATAGATTACAAAGGAAAGGACAAAAAGGTAATTAGGCAGTTTGGATGACTCGTGAAACTTCCGTTCGCAGTGATTAACGGAATCCAACCCATGAGAATCCACAGAGATCACCGCGCCTTTTTAAAAACCGCTTTTCAATGTAGTAAGTGGTTTTTCTCTTCCAAAACCGCTTTTGATTATCGTAAATGGTTTTTTGTCATCCAGCTGCCACTGCCACCACTTCCGTCTAGTATATATACAAACCTCTTCGTTTCCTTTCCATTCCATCGCTCAAAAACCACCGTTCTCTGATTCCCAAGCTCCCATTTTCCGATTCCGATTCCGATTCTCAGTCGATGGACACCATAATCGGCTCCCTCGACGTTAGCAAACCCGCCAATGACGTGGTTTGTTGTCCATCCAATGGCTCTGTTTCCGCCATCCAAGACTCTGTCCCTACCGCCCCCGTCACCTCGTGGGATGCCACTCTCGGCGGCCACTTGGCACGACGGCTCGTCCAAATCGGTATCACCGATCTTTTCACTGTCCCCGGCGATTTCAACCTAACCCTTCTCGACCATTTAATCGACGAGCCTAGACTCACCAACGTCGGGTGCTGTAACGAACTCAATGCTGGATACGCCGCCGATGGGTACGCTAGAGCCCGTGGTGTCGGCGCGTGTGTCGTCACGTTCTCCGTCGGCGGTCTTAGCGTCTTGAATGCCATTGCCGGAGCGTACAGTGAAAACTTGCCGGTAATTTGCATCGTGGGTGGCCCTAATTCGAACGATTATGGAACAAACAGAATCCTTCATCATACCATTGGGCTCCCTGACTTCAGTCAAGAGCTCCGATGCTTTCAAACAGTCACTTGCTATCAGGTACTAAATTAAACAAGATCTTGTTCCATAATTTTAATTTATTTTTTTGTGTTCTAAATTTTGTTGTTGTTTAGGCTGTGGTGAATCATCTTGGAGATGCTCATGAATTGATTGATACTGCCATTTCTACTGCCTTGAAAGAAAGCAAGCCTGTTTATATTAGTATCAGTTGTAATTTAGCTGGGCTTCCTCATCCCACCTTCAACCGTGATCCAGTTCCATTTTACATCTCTCCCAGGTAAGTTCTACATGAATTACGAATCTCTCCAATGGTATGATATTGTCCAGTTTAAGGGTTAGCCGAGTGATTTTGCTTAGAACTTCCCAAGTGAGGGAGATATATTATTTACTTATAAACCCATGATCATTTTCTAAATTACCTCTGCGGTACTCCCTCCCAGCCATCCTTTCTACCCCGAGGCCTATGGAGGCTATAGAGCCCTTGAATAGTCTCCCCTTAATTGAGGCTCGAATCTTTCTCTAGAGTCCTCGAATGATCATTTTCTAAATTAGCCCATGGGACCTCCCTCCCAACCATCCTTTCCACCTCCCCTGAGGTCTATAGAGCCCTTGAATAGCCTCCCCTTGATCGAGGCTCGACGCTCGACCCCTTCTCTAGGGGTCTGGGACCTCCCTCCCAACCATCCTTTTCGCCTCCCCTGAGGCCTATAGAACTCTTGAATAGCCTCCCCTTAATTGAGGCTCGACTTCTTCTCTAGAGTCCTTGGATAAAGTACCCCCTTCGTTGGACACATGATTCACTTTTGACTACACATTCGAGGTTCACTTGAATAGTCTCCCCTTAATCGAGGCTCGACTCTTTTTCTAGAGTCCTCGAATAAAATACACCCTTTGTTCGACGACATTTAAGGATTCTGATACCGTTAGTAATTACGTACATTCACAATGATATGATATTATCCACCTTGAGCATAAGCTCTGATGGTTTTGATTTGTGTTTCCTCAAAAGGCTTCGTATCAATGGAAATACATTTTTTACTTATAAGCTGATAATCGTTCCCCGAGTAATGGGTTCTTTTCGTTTATGAAATTTAAGCTTAAAAATCATCCATTTTTTCGTTATTAAACGGTTGCTAAGGACTGAATTGGTTTGAAATTATTGAATGGATTTGTGTGATTTGAACAGAATGAGCAATCCAAATGGGCTAGAGGCTGCAGTGGAGGCGGCAGCACAATTCTTGAACAAGGCAGTGAAGCCAGTGCTTGTTGGTGGGCCTAAATTGCGAGTTTCCAAGGCTTGTGATGCCTTTGTGGAGCTTGCTGATGCTTCAAGCTACGCCGTGGCCGTGATGCCATCGGCCAAGGGGCTTGTACCAGAGGACCATCCTCATTTCATTGGAACTTACTGGGGTGCTATCAGTACAGCCTTCTGTGCCGAGATCGTCGAGTCTGCCGATGCCTACTTGTTCGCTGGACCAATCTTCAATGACTACAGCTCTGTTGGCTACTCTCTGTTGCTCAAAAGGGAGAAGGCCGTGATCGTGGAGCCTGAACGTGTGACAATCGGCAATGGACCAACGTTCGGTTGTGTTCTAATGAAAGATTTCCTTCGAGCTCTTGCGAAACGGATTAAGAGCAATATCAGTTCTTATGAAAACTACCATAGAATCTTTGTTCCTGATGGCGTTCCTGTGAGATTTGGGCCAAGGGAAGCCTTGAGAGTCAATGTTTTGTTCCAACATATTCAGAAGATGGTCAGTAGTCAATCGGCTGTGATTGCTGACACAGGAGATTCTTGGTTTAACTGCCAGAAACTTAAATTGCCAAAAGGCTGCGGGTAACGCATATTCAAATTCGATCGTTCATTCGTTCGTTCGTTCATTCATTCAACTATTTCTGTGCAGATTTGAAATGGGATTTTCTCTTTTGGTTTGTAGATATGAGTTTCAAATGCAATATGGTTCTATTGGTTGGTCAGTTGGTGCCACTCTTGGATATGCTCAATCTGTACCAGAAAAAAGAGTGATTTCTTGCATTGGAGATGGAAGTTTCCAGGTAAGAATTGGTTCAATCGAGCTTTGACGCTCGACCCCATCAGAAAACGATCATCGGTTGATCATCGATACTATTTTACATTGCAGGTGACAGCACCAGACATATCGACAATGATGCGTCAGGGGCATAACACCATCATATTCCTGATAAACAATGGTGGCTACACCATAGAAGTTGAGATCCACGACGGGCCTTATAATGTGATCAAGAACTGGGACTACAAGGCATTGGTCGATGCGATCCACAACGGGGAAGGAAAGTGTTGGACGACGAAGGTGAGTTGGTATCGAATTTGGTTGGTCATTTGAGTTATGTGGGGGAGGAATTCTGTTTCGTGAACGAGTTTGTCGTTGCAGGTTCGATGCGAGGAAGAGCTTGTGGAGGCGATCGAGATCGCGACCGGAGACAAAAAGGACTGCTTGTGCTTCATTGAGGTGTTTGCTCACAAGGATGATACTAGCAAAGAGCTATTGGAATGGGGCTCAAGAGTCTCTGCTGCCAACAGCCGCCCTCCCAATCCTCAGTAGAACAGAAAATAAAAGAGATCTTTTGACGCAATTAATGTTGTCAACTTTGCTGTAGTTTCTTTCTTATGATCCTGTCTGTCTTCCCAAACCCAAAAAAAAAAAAAAAAAAAAGTGGAATTTTGTTTTGAGATGGAACTAGAATTTTATAATTTAGTCCCTATGAATTTTATAATTTTATAATTTAGTCCCTATGATTTTCTTTTTTACATTGAGGGCATGAGAAATTTATAGTTTAGTCCTACAGAAAATTAAAATTTAAAGAATTATAAAAAAGGAAAGAAAATCCGAAGAAATTAGTATTCATTACCTGAAAGCGATTATTCAATTTGAAATTAAAAAAAGAAAAAAAGATATTAATTGCTTTAATAAGGAAAAGGCCAATATTTAATAAATTATTTCTATTTTGGTGAATTAAATAGAATCATGAAAAGAGAATTTATTCTTTAGAGGGTTTCACTTTTGCATCATACTGACTTTTGAAAATTACATTCCTTTTATGTCAACGCCACCAATTAAATTATTTTGTTCCCTTTCACTATCTTCACTTTAATTAGAAAACATTTTGTTTGCTTTTTTTTTTTTTATATTTTGTAATTATATTTAAATTTGTTTTTTAATGGGTTGTAGAATATATTGGAAAAATAACCTTTTGGATCTTGTGTAGTATAGTTTTTACTTTATATTTACGACTTTCAAGGTTGATTTTAATTTATTCCCATCTTTGGTTTTTTAATTTCATTTTGATTTAGTAATTAAGATTTAAAATTTTACGTTTTTACCCTTGAATTTAGTTTTCACTATTAATACTTCTAAATATTTAATAAAATAATATTTATGAACAAATTAAATTAAATTAATGATGGTGTTCGATAGTTTCATTTAACATATTTATCATTTATTAAGATTAATGAATATAATAGACATAAAATTAAAATTTATATTTAATAGAACAAAATAATCTCGTGAATTTTAAAAAAATGTTATATGAATTATTTGATATAAAATTCGAAATCCGAGAGGTTATTAAAAATATTTTCAAGTTGAAAGACCAAATCATTTACCAAAAGATTAAGATCTATCAGAATTCTCCGAAAAACTAAACTGGTTGAGAGCTAAAAGGTGATTAAGAACACTATTAACTAAGGCTTCCTGAGGCCATCAAAACTACATAAACCCCCCAAAGATATTGAGCTCAAAACATATACAACCAGAAAATTTTGTATGGAGGACATTATGAAATGAAAACTACGAAAGAGAGTTACGAGAATTACCTGAAGCATTCACTAAACGACCGCCCTCGAGTAGCGTGGAAGGGAAAGGCGATTGGCATTTGGAAATATGTGTTTTCAGCTTGGGTAAGTTGGGATGGGCACTTCTGCATCTGTTGCAACGAAACTCCATAGACATCAAGCTCTCGTCGTCCTTGATGATTGCCTTTCCATGGCTACTGACTTCGTCTATGACGTCGACCGAGTCTCGGAAGAAATCAGTGTTGAAAGAATTCCAATGCTTCTTGTTCTTCAGATGACTGGAGTCAAAATCTTGGCTTATGACATGTAGGTGCAGTTGCCTCATGGATGGAGCCTGCAAGAAAGTAAACAGAACACAGAAAAGTTTGTTCATCAGAATTTCGTGTATATATTAGCCCCTCCAAATGTACTAGTGACCTACCGAGTGGTATCCGAGGCGAAAAACCAATGATGCATCGTCATGAATGAACTTATCAATCCACTTCATACCCACGGCGTGCATCGTCTTCAACAGTGGAAGGTGTTCTTTATGTACATCAGCTAGTTGATCGAGGCCTTCATATCGAGCCACTATCAGAAGATGTTTGCGTGCCTGCAAAATAAGTTCAAAGTTGAGTTTCTTATTTATAGAGACGGCAATAACTCCAACTCAACGCTCGAGCAATAGAACGAAGAATGAAAGATTACTTTTGGATAAATATCATTCAGTACTACAACATCATCTGATGTCTCCAGTACAGTATTAGCATGTCTCTCGGGATACATTGCAGTGTTGTAAAGTGCTTGTGCCCATGAGCCCCAGTGCTTACTCATCTTATGGGAAATCTTATTGTTGTTTTGGTTTAATGCTTCAGCTGATTCCTGAGTTCCTTTCCACTTTTTGCTTCTTTCAGGAATTTGCAACTCCGCTCTCTTAAACTTGTGATGGGTGTCCTCGGAGTGTTTTCGTGATTCTGAAGGTGCTGAGCCGAGGCGTTCGTCAATTCCCTTCGCCGACTTAAACTCATCTTTTACTATTGAAATAAAGGCTTGAAATAGAGAAGAATAAGCATCACGAAGAAGCTTGCAACCTTCATCATAATCATTGTTGAGATAATTTGGTCTTTGAGGATTCATGTTTGGTCCAAGAACATGTATGACATGGGTTACCCCTTCCCTATTAAACAAAGGAGAAGTTGAAGGCAATTGAACGGCCACAACATTGCCAGGTCGAAGGGACTTGGCTTGTTGTTTTGTTGCCTCTTCCAGACTGGGACCTGCAGCACTAAAAATTGCTGCATTGACACCACCCCCTCCTGGTTTCAATCGCCTGCATGGATATCATTATTAAGGATCTTCCTTATAATGATCCTAAAAAACATATCGCTTAATACTGTCGATTTTCCTCGAGTTCAAAGAAGAATGACATAAGCATTAACATATGAGAGTATCACGGGGAGGGTAAAATACAAGATCAAAACATTAAGCATAAACATAAGAACATCGAGGTTAAGGCTTTAGATATAGTTCAAAATCCAAGGGCAACTGAAGAAAGTATCTGATGTAACAGCCCAAGCCCATAGCTAGTAAACATTGTCCTCTTTGGGCTTTCCCTCAAGGTTTTAAAACGCGTCTACTAGGGGAGAGGTTTCCACAACCTTATAAGGAGTGTTTCGTTTCCTTTTCCAACTGATGTGGGATCTCACCGTCCATCCCCTTGGGGCCAGCGTCCTCGTTGGCACACCATCCAGTGTCTGACTCTAATACCACTTGTAACAGCCTAAGTCTATCGCTAGATTATGTGGCTGCTGGGATTCGAGTCCAGGTCTCCATACATGAAATTCTCACCGGATCAAGGAATTCTCCAATTAAATGCAGAGATGATAGATATGAGAGTATCATAACTTTCTCCTAAATTATTTAACAATATCTCATAGGCTTGAGAATGAACAATTATAATACAATGGCACGGGCATGGACGGATGAAATATATACTATGAATGCATTCATACATAGAAATAACAAACATAAATATGTCACAAGCATACCAGTTTGCAGCATTGGCTATTACATTGCAGTGCAATCCACCATCTGACTTGAGTTTAGTTATATCACCTACAAATGTAAAAAACTTGGTGGAACAAATATTTTTCTTGGCCGCTTTAGCTTTAACTAGAGACAAAATCTTTGATCCATGACTCAAGTCTACCATAACAAGTCTGGCATTCCCAAGCTTATCCATGAATTCCTCCACCATCTCAACAATAATTTCAGCAGCCTTTTCATGGCTGAACTTGAAATCCGACGTTGAAATAGAAGGAAATGCAAGTGTTGGGGAATCACTTTCAGAAATATTGTTTTCTAAGGATCTAACGCCTGGTTTTTCGCCTTTCTCCGACTCTTTATTGACATTGCTCAACATCGTGCAGGAAGACTCTTTCTTTTCCTGGGTAGTTTGAGAACTTGGAAAATCCTTATTGGTATTGGCATTAGAACATGTTTTAGCAGGATTTTCTGCTTTCTTTAAGAACCTCATTATGCCTAATTGCACTTTCTTGTCTGCATTCTTCTGTCCAAAACATCCATCTGGAAGTGCATCATGTAAACCAAGTGATTTATACGTATCTATAGCGGATTGAACTTCCGTTTCACTGTGACAAAACGTTATACGCTTGAACCCTTCATTCAGGTTCGGCAATTCTTTCTTTTGCAGCATTTTATTCACAACAGCAGCAGCTTTTCCACCTGATAGGTTCCCTTCATGACCGGTCCGCTTAACCGAACGGGAGATACAGAGCTGTGCAGGAAGATCCAATACAACAGCATGTACATCCACTAGAGAGCTACCTAGTTTCACAAACTCAGAACGCTGCTCTATTTCAAGATTGCACCTGTCCACAAATACACTCTTTCCATCATTCAATGCACTGGCTGCACTCTTCAAACACTGTGCTTTCGTTCCGGACTTGCCATTTCCAATGGTATCCTGAGATAAACAAGTTCTTTGTGTCATTTCAGAAGTGACGAATTTGTCAAAAACACTTGAAGTAAAATGAAATTTAAGTGTTTAGTGAGGAACCAATTGTAGAACGAAAGTTTTTTTTCCCCTAATGATATTAAGCAAGCACTTAGAAAGACATGGAACCAGAGTGTAAACAGTGGCAGGAATTGGCACAAAACGAGCTATAGTTTCACTAATAAAATAAGGTCGGTCTCAAGCATTTCATCAAACAGATAGCGTGCACTATTAGAGAGAAACCTGGCAGATTCGAACCCAAGGGCGAGAAGAGGAGGCCATTACGAGTTCGCAGAAGGTGGACTTTCCGCTTCCAGGTGCGCCCACTAATATCACCATTATGAGCTTCGTTCGCCGTTCATTTCCTTTAAAATACAGACACTCATCGTTACGAAAATCGCAAAAGAAAGAATCTCCATCGTTTACGACGGATCTGAAAATCCACAGAAAATACAGAATACAAATAATCTTACACCTTTGGCTGTCGAATTTTCGTCGATATCCATGTCCATTTCTAAATTGGATTTCACGTCTTCCTTCAAACCCTATCAATCGCCATCGCCGACGTTTTTCCTCCGATGAGTGAAGCTTGTAAAGTACTCCACGGTCAGCTCTCCCCCCAAATTCGCTGCAATCGGGTTGTTTGGTTACGCATTTAGCATATCCTTGTGACGTATAAAATCGTTATGCTAAGCTATAAGATTTTTCTTTCTAATTTTCATTTTTCACGATTATCCATAAAACTTATATATAAAATATATATCATCTACTAAGGTAAAAAATCAAATTTTGTCATCTTTAACTCATTACGTATAGCCGTCATCTTCAAAGTTATGTCTAGAGAAACATTTCTACAACCTAATAAAATAAATAGCGTTTTTCTCTCCAACTAATGTGAGATCTCATAATCCACCCTCATCGGGGCCAGTGTCCTTGTTAGCACATCGCTCAATGATATCATTTGTAATAACTCAAGCCCGCCACTAACACATATTGTCCACTTTGGCCCGTTACAAATAGTCGTCAGCCTCACAATTTTAAAATGTGTTCAATCGGGAGAGATTTTTACACACTGAAATGCTCTATTCCGCTATCCAACCGATATGAGATGTCCCAATCGAATTAAAAGTTCGAACTTTCATAAATGTATTTGAGAAACGTTAATCAACGTGTGAAAACTTAAAATCTGAAGTGCAGCACATATCTAAAAAGAGTATTAAACGAGCTCGTTTAGACTAGTTCATCGCTCGCTAATATTTTTTTTTGAAAGAATAATAATAATATTAATAAGAATCTCACATACAAGTCCAAGAAACTTGTGCAGAAATTGAAGAAAAAGGGTCATATTGTGTTCTCAAGCTCCTAAATTTCAAACATTCAAGAAATTCCAAGACTACTTTACAAAGTGATGGTTACTCCTCTGGCACCATTGATATAAGGCGGGGAAGTTCCTTCTTCCACATTCGCCGCCGCATTCCCGTGCCTTCTGGGATCGAATTTCTCGCCGTCGCCCCACAGGGCATAAGCTTCCTCGCCGTGGACGGCGTCGTCTCCGATCATGAGTTCCTCGTCCGGCATCCGCAACGGCATAAACAGCCGAATGAAGAGGAGAATAATGGTGGTGGAGACGATGTTCCATCCGATTATGAACATGGCTCCGGCCAGCTGCTTCAGAAACTGAACGCCGCCGTTTTTGCCGTAAAAGGCACCCCGGCTGTCGGGGATCGGTAGGTATAGTTCGCATAGAGTGGGCTCTGCTAAAAGGCCCGTTAGAAGCCCGCCCATCATTCCCGCTACCGCGTGCGTGTGAAATACGCCAAGCGTGTCGTCAGCCTGAAATACAAATCATTGACAAAATTAAAATTAAAATTATCTTTATTTATTATTCATATTAACTTAATTTATTTTTCTTTAAATATTTAATAAATCAATTATTATTTTTTAATTATATCCAATACAAAATTTAAAATTTAAAATAATTAACAATAAATTTATATGGAAAATAAGTTTAAAAGATAAAAAAACTAACCTTTTGCAAGAAACTCAACTTTTTATGGAGAATCATCATAGATACCCATGGAATACTCCCTCCCATAACTCCCATTATAATAGCTGCCCACGTCTGCACAACTCCTGTTTTAAAATTATTTGCTATAAATATTAATAACCTAATTTTAAAAAAATAATATTAATATCATACAAATATCAAAATTTTAATTACATCGAAATATAAAAATTATTAATCGTGTCAGAACTTTAACATATAAAATTAAAAAATTTAAGAATCTACAAAATTTATAATTGGACGAAAATTTGAATTAATTTAATTATACTCGTCTTTTAACATACTAAATAAAATTTAATTTCATCTATAAAAACAAACTCAATGAAATTTTATTTTATTTTTCTAGTGAAATAATTAATATTTAACATTATTATTTGATAGTCAAATTATAAATTTCAATAGCCCATACTAGTGAAGTATATTTACCGGAATTTAAAATGGTAGAAATTAATTTTAACGAATTTGGTAATTTAAGTAGTAAAATAAAATTTACCTGCGCCGGGGGTAACGCAAGCCAAGCCAGTCATCATACCCTGAATGGCTCCAATCACCGATGGCTTCCCGAAGTAGAACACATCCAAGATGGTCCACACCAGCAGGCTCGTCGCTGCACTCACGTTCGTATTCAGCACCGCAATCGACGCCACCACGTTCGCTGAGTGCGGTGCGCCGCCGTTAAATCCCGACCACCCCATCCACAACATCCCAGCTCCGGCCAACATCAGCAACACATTATTCGGCGGAAACCTCTCTCTGTCGCTTTTAATCCTCGGCCCAACCTAACCAAAATCAACAAAAATTAAAAACCCCCAATTCAAAAAGAACCAAAATCGGTTCAGTTCGCGTAATTTTACCCAATAAGCGGCGGTTAAGCCAGAAATTCCAGAAGAAAGATGAATAACAAAGCCGCCGGAGTAATCAATCACGCCCCATTGGAAGAGGAACCCTCCGCCCCAGATCGTGTAGGCGCCGACGGTGTAGGAGAAAATTACCCAAAGAGGAACAAACGCCATCCAGGCTTTGATGTTCATTCTCGCAAGAACAGAGCCTGCAAGTAAAATCACAGTAATCGCAGCAAAGGTGAACTGGAAATACACCAGAGAAGCCATCGGAATATTCGGCTCAATTCTCGGCGTTACCCTTCCGTCGTGGCTTACATGGCCACTTTCAGGGATATTGGCTCGGTCAATTAGGTAACTTTGCTCCAGAGCTGGAATCCCTTTACCCCACAGAGGAATCAGCTGATCGCCGAAGGCCATTCGGTAGCCGACCAGAACCCAACAGATTAGAACGGCGGCGAAGGCGTAAAGCGCCATAAACGCAGAATTCACGGCCCATTTCTTTTTAACGATGCTTGCGTAGAGAATTACAAGGCCGGGCATGCTCTGAAGTCCGACCAAAGTGGAGGCTGTGATCTGCCAAGAGTTGTCGCCGGTGTTCAGCCACGGCGGAGTTCCGGTGGCCATGTCTACCGGCGGGGCGGTGTTGTTCATCAATAAAGAGAATTTGTTTGACCGATCTTGAAGGAATTGGGTTGAGGGACGGAGGAGTTGAATGTTTTTCAGCGGAGTCGCTTAAAGAAGGTTGACTGTGAAAAACGGTGAGTTGCTTTCATTTAGTTTGACCATACGGCTCCTCTCTCTTCCTCATTTCGTGTTCCGTTTGCTTTCTTTGAAATTTAAAAATAAAAATAATAAATAAATGAAAAAAAATATTTCAACTTTCCACATCCTTAGGAACTTTTTTTTTTAGTTATTTAAAATTTATCAACTAATTTTTAATATATTTATTAAAGTTGGTTTAAATTGATAATAATTTAAAATATAAAAAATAACATATTTTCTAAATTTATAAATAAAAAAGCTAATTACACTAATTTTTGTTAAACAAATTTAAAATAAACTAAAAATTAAATTAATTTTTATTTTTATTGAAAGTACAAAATTAAAATCTAAATTAGATTAAATCAAAAAAACTATTTTTAAATTTAAATTTGAGGAATTGGATTTTAGATACCTACCGATGGTTCATTTTTTTTTCTAGAAGGCTAGACTCTACGAAGACCTTGTTCAATAAAAAATCTTCGTTAATATGAAACAAAAAGAAGGTAAAACTCTAAATGTGAACAGAGACAAGGATAGAGATGAGAATAAATTCTTTGCCCCACCTCGTTTTCTGTTCACACTAAGATATTATTTTTGTCGATGAGGTTCACTAACTTTATCTACGATTTATCTTTAAAAAATAATTATTTAAATAAATATTTTTAATTAGTAATTAAGCCTCTAATTCAAAAGTTATCAACAAATGGCCCAGACTACTGGAAGGATTCCTTTGGATAATAGAGTATTCCTGTGATCGGTTTAGTCCGTATTTTCTTTTATGGTTCATATTTTGGATTAGGTTCATCTAATCGGATGAATTGAGTTGAGTTGTAGACATGAAAGTGTAAGAACTCAACAGGATCCCTTCGAATCAAATAAAGACTAAGTTGAAAATCTTTATCCGAGAAACATAAATGAAAAAGTATCTTGTCTCCATCCTCATCCCATTTCTTCGATGGAAATATTTTTAAAATTTAAGCCCGTCAATTATAATTAGAAAAATATAATCTTTCTTTTAAAAAATTAAAAATATTTAATAAGAATGATTCAATTTGATTGGTATGTTTACAAATTAAAATTAAAATAAGTAAAATACAATTATTATTCTTATATCACGACTCGTCAATTTATCAAATATTTAATGAAAATGTGACGATGGGTTTAAAATAAAATCAATGGATTTTAATTAAAATAAGTTTATGTTTAAATTAAATTTTAAACATTTATGGAGAATTATTAAATAAAATGGCCCAATCAATCCCATCTATAGAATTTATTGCCATTATAAATTTCAATCTTTAATTTTTAATTAAAATATATAAATCAAAATTTTAAATTTATGATTTAAAATTGAGAGAGTATTTTGTGTATTGCTTTCGACTATGAGTTTATTTGCTTTAATTAATTAATTATTCAAAATTTCAATTATGCCCATAAATATTCAAGATGGAAATAATATTTACGGAGTAATTTAAAAAAATTAAAACAAATATTTATACAATATTTAAAAACAGGATAAAAGAAGGGTAAAATGGTAACTACCTGCCCGCGTCTATGGAGCTAGAAGAAATGGCGCCAATGGACAAGGAACGGTAAGACCTTGCCGAAATCTCTTCAGTAATTCTCGAGTTACATTTGGAGTAAGTTTGGGAACAAGCCCAATCGTCGACCGCCGGAACTGGATCGTCGCCGTGAAGGAACCTCGTGACCTGTCTCATGGTTGGCCGAGCTTCTGGTCTCTGGTGAGTACAAAGAAGCCCTAACTGCAGTACCATCTCCATTTCTTCAACCTCATAAACCAAATTCAACTTCGGATCAGCCGCATACAGGATCTGTCCCGTTTCATAGCATTCCATCACCCATTCCACCAGTATGAACTGATCCGATTCCAGAGGCTTTCTTCCACATGCCACTTCCAGAAGCAAAACTCCATAGCCAAACACATCGGTGTTTTTCGAAGCCCTCCCGGTGCGTACCAACTCCGGCGCTATGTAGCCAATCGTACCGACGACGCCGGTCGTGTGCGATTCTTCGGCGTGGTCGTATTGCCTGGCGAGACCGAAATCGCTCAATCGAGCATTCATGTCGGCGTCTATTAGAACATTGCTTGGCTTCACATCTCGGTGGATCACTACCTGCTCCCACTCTTCGTGAAGGTACAATAATCCTGCTGCAATTCCTTTGAGAATGTTGAATCTCTGTTTCCAATTCAATCTGTTGTTGTTTTTTGGATGATATAGAAGTGAATAGAGGCTTCCATTTGGTATATAATCGTAAACTACGAGTAGATCGTTCTTTTTCTTGCACCATCCTTGGAGATTCACCAAGTTTTTGTGTCTTAGTCGTCCTAAGCTTTCGATTTCTGCTGCGAATTCTTTCATTCCTTGGCGCGAGTTTCCTCTAACTCTCTTCACAGCAATCTCAATTCCAGTTGAACGTAACTGACCTTTGTATACTGAGCCAAACCCCCCAATTCCAATTAGCTCGCTGCTTTTGAATCCTTTTGTTGCTGTGTAAAGATCTCTGTAGTTGAATCTATGAGGACAGTCTCGTTCCCAATCCTCAAGCCTCTCAGTTTGCCACATTCTTCTAAACCAGAAAGCTAAGAAAAAGATTCCTAGAATGGCCACCACAGAAAAAACTGCTATGAGTACCTTGAAGTGGGAATTGGATGGCGGAGGAACAAGATCTTGCTCTTTTGGAGGGTTGGGAAGGAGAGAGTAATTCAACGACGGCGCTGGTCCATTCACTGCAAAACTCCATCCCAAAATGTAATGAGAGCTTGTTTGGTCTCCTGTCGAAGCCGAGAAGCCAACAAACATTTGTTCCTTTAGAACATCTTTCAGGTCAATCCGATGGAAAAGGAGTTGATCTGTTGGTTTCTTTTGCTGTTTTGTGAAGGGAGCTACGGTGACGTTCACAAATTTGCCATCATACTCAATCCAAGCAATGATAGGATCTCCAGAATCCATTTGCAGTTCCTTTTCATTAGCATCGCCATAGTCGGAATAAGAAGCAGGTTTGGATGCAACTGATGAAACGCTATTGATATCGATCCCAACATGATTGCCTTTGGTGTTCTTGCCTTCCTCATGCCCATTTACAGTGTCAAATTCAACAGCAAATATATGGTTTGAAGTGTTACCATGGTTAGTAGAGTTGAACAATCCAAGGAAGTGTTTACTATCTGCACCTTCAAAATTGGTTGATGGAGCTAAGACGAAGGCCAGACCGTAGCCACCTTGTCCGGGGCTCGATGGATTGATTGCAAAAACAACAGTTGTGTTGAAGGATGAAACATTTGCAGATGGGTCAGAATTTTTATCAAACATCTGGAATGGAGTCGGATAGAATGCATGCCCTATAACGTTATGTGATCGATTGGTGAGCCTCAACGCACCAGATGGATTCAGAACAATCGCTCCATCAAGAGCAAGTTTCGAGTCGTTAAATCCATGGTAGGTAAATGAAAACTCCACAGAAGGAGCAGCCAAAGAAAGGAGCACAGAAAGAAGAGCCAAAGGAGCTGCAAAGGCTATAGCCATGTGACTATGTAAGAAAACAAAGTGCTCCAAAGAAGAAAACATGGGTCAGCTTTAAACAAACAGAAGATCTGGAATTGGTCAATTTTGTGGAAAAACTCAGATTGCCTATGAGATTGACTTGGGAATAATGAATGGTAGGGGAAGGTCTCAAAGTTTGGGAGAGTCAGTGACTTGAAGCTTTGGAGTAAAGCAAAGTCATTGTGGTTTAGGAACGAGAGATTAAATGGTTTGATGGGGAAAGTTTGACAATTCAAAGGTTGAAGATGGAAAGAAATAACTCTTTCATGTGGAGATTGACAAAGCTGATGCCAAGGCCACTCATTCTGTTTAATTTTCCAACTAAGTTGACAGAAAGGCAATGGATAAGACTCGTTCAAGCCATGAAGGGGCCGCTACAGATAAACCCAGTTAAGTTGCGTAGTAATGAATCTCTCCTAAATTCTCTTTAGAAGATTCAGACCGTTACTTTTCAGAACTTCGTTATTTGCTGCTCCTCACCTACTTTCTCTTCATAGTTAATGGTTAATTGACTATGAAGACTGGAATTATTTACATTACCTTTGAAGCCCTGATTTTGGATGATTTTCTTTTAGTTCAACTATAGTTTATGAAATCTTAGGTAGCCTACCGCTAGTAGATATTGTCCTTTTTGGACTGTTCCTTTCAAGCTTCCCCTCAAGTTTTTAAAACCGTCTTTTCTAGTGCTTTGTTTCTTTCTTCAACCGATGTAGGATCTCAAATGGCAATGAAAACCTAATTAGTACATGATATCATAGTAAGATATCAGGCAGTGTGCCAGCGAGGAGGCTGGACCCGGAAGGGAGGTGGATTTGCGGAGTCCCACATCGATTGAAGAACGGAATGAGTGTCAGCGAGGACACTGGACCTCGAAAGGGAATGAATTGTGATATCCCACATTGATTGGAAAGGAGAACAAAACACTCTTTAGAAGGGTGAGAAGACCTTTTACTAGTAGATGCGTTTTAAAAACGTTGACGGGCTGGAAAGCCTAAAGAGAACAATATCTGCTAGCGGTAGACTTAGTACCTTTTGTCTTTTTAAATTTTTAATTGTGCCTGGAATGGAAAGTTTTTATTTATTATTATTTTTGCGTAGCACTCAATAGGGAGCCACCAAATACACCACCGACACTTAACACGTGGAATGAGTGCATAAGGATGTTGTGCTCAGCTCGGATATAGTTCTAACAGGTAACATAACAGATGAGATAATTTGAACTTTTGGTTTATTAGTGAAGGCTATATGTGTTAGTATTTTTTGTTCTTGTTTTCTAAGATAGAAAGGAGTTCTTGCTATTAATATCGACACAAAATGATAGATTGTGTAATTATACCCAGCAAGAATTTTGGCTTATTCATTTTAGTTGTTACATGTATTGTTTTCAAATAATTTAATAATTGTGTCTCACTTTGATTAAAATATATAATTAGACTTTATTTGTTATCCATTATGATATTTTATTTTATTTGTAACTTTTAATAATTAGTAAAAAAAAAATTTACCACATGTTTATCATATTATAAGTAAGTTTTATCATGCATTGAATTATGAATATCTTGAAAATAAAAGTGTCTAATAGATATTAAAATTTTAGTTATAAGAAGGAAAAAAAAAACAATTAAAGAACATAAAGAGTAAATATTGAAAAAATATCTTAAAAATAAATAGGGTAGATCACAAGGGAAGACAAAAATGGCTCTTTATTTCTTCCCAACGTCGTGGGCCCAAGAAAATTTGGATCTTTTAGTACGAAATTAAGGAATCATGTGACAGAAATTAAATTTAGGTGGGGGATATTTCTACAAATTCTTCCCATCAATTTAACTTTAAAAATTTTAAATATATATACATTAAAAAAATGAAAATTAGAGAGAAAAAAACCATTAATCAAAACATAATTTAATAGATGAGTTGTGAAATACCGATCTCAAAATTAATGGTTAAATCTTAGTTCTCGAAAAAAACTCGAACCATCTGCAACTTTGAATTTTCATAGAGTTTTTTTTTTTCTCTCTTAAAATACTTCGACCTCATTTTTAAGGTCAATATATATATAAATAAAAGTATAAGGTTGGAAGCTTTCTAAAGAAATAATGATATCGTGGTGATTATGATGCGACTCGTTCTCAAAGTCATTATTTTTAGTCCGGGTATGAATCAATTTTTTCTATTAAATTTTACTAATTCTGAATTTATTTTCCAAATTATATATATATTAGAAAGAAAAAAAAAAGACTTTGAGAACTAGTACCCTAGTATAAGTAATTTAATAAGACTGTTAATACGTTTCCAAAGTCATTTATCTATTGCTCGAAGCTAATTGGATATTGTTTTATAGACTATGATATCACATTAAATAAATATAAATTCTTTCTTAAAATTAATAAATTATAAAAAGACAAATTCCAGGCTGTGCGTTATGTTTCAACTAGGTTGCCACGTGTCGCTTAAATATCCAACTGCCCTTTCAACCTTTGAAATCCAACGGTCCAGATAAAAAACAGACAAATTTTGGGTGCGGGATACAACGTAAAACGTGGAAGCTGCTGCTTGGTTAGAACTTTCAATGTTGTCTTAGCCCATTTGGTTTTACGTGGGCCCGATTAAGCCCACTTATCAGTAGGCCCAATTCAGTGTTCTATTCATTTGATCCGTAATTCAAGCAGCCCAATTTCTCTTAAATTTGAGAGAGCGGAAAATAATAGTGACAGATAATTGGAGAATTAATTAATTAATTAAATAAACAAATGCTTTCAAATTGAAAATAATTTAAATGATACCAATAATATAGAAGAATTAATTAATTAATTAACATGTTTAAAATTAGCAAATTAACACAGATAAAATAGTTTAAAAAATGATTCTCCTAATCAAAGAGTAAAATGTGGTAATAAATTTTATTAATTTAATGATAAGGAAGATTAATTAGTCATTAATAAAAAAAAATAACCATGGTTGAATTACATAATTATTTCATTAATTAATCATCTTTAAAATTGTTGAAAAATATGATGAGGCCGACATAGGCACTAGACTCCAGAGGTTTTAGGCCCATAACACATAGCCCATGGGCATGAGGCCGATTTGCCTGCCGCTGGGCCCAACAAAATGTGGTTCATATTAAAATTAAATTAAAAATTAAAAAAATAATGGAAATTGTGAGCCAGTTAATGGTGTCGTTTTTTGGTGTGCTGTCGCAATTTTTCTTTTTATTATTCTCGCCAAAATGTTGCAAATTGAAGGCTGGAAATTAATTTCATAATGAATTTAAATTTAATTTCATCATTTTCGTCATTAAAAAAACGAAAAAGGGATGTTTTTATTACTTTTCTTCGTGAATTATATTGTCACGTGTCCTTTGTCCTTATTATTATATTTTTTTTTTCATGACCGCAGAAAATAACACATTTTTTGGATCTACAGTATCACCCTTTTATAACCGAAACTCGAACTATTCAATGGTTTTAAACTATTCAATCATTATCTAAATATTTTGTAACGATGATCTTACTTCGATTTTTAATTGACTTTTAAGAGTCTTACTTAACTTGATCCTTCATGAAATTGATAGCTGAGAACTTGAACCGCTCTTCCACTTAAGCATAACTCTTAGATTGCAAACTTATTTAAAGCATAATGAACCAGGGCGACCCATGTACAAGTCAACTATGTGAGCTATGGTCAATCCATATATGAGGCTCGTGTGTGTCACCCTAATTGGGTCTTACCCAACCCATGAGTCAATCAATCCTAACCCATGAGTCGGCTACAAGTCAACCACAATGGGCTTCAGCCTCCTCTTCCTCATTTTCGGGATCCAATCTCTATAATTTTAAGACTCGACCCAATTAACTATATTCAACTTGACTACGCGTAATTCACAAATTAAAATGCAAAATTTGAGATCCCAATAGGGGGCCCTCCCAAATGCATGAGAAATTTGCTACCCTTCAAATTGGGCGTGCAATCTTTCATCTTTTATGAATTTATTCTCCAATGTGCAACCATCTACCAAGTTGCCCATTTGCTGAATAGTTTGGGGTGCTATATTATTCAATACGACGTCGCATTTATGAGCCTTGGCCCGCTTATGAATTTTCCTCTCTTTTCTTACCTCTTTATAGCTTAGTTTTCAATATTACGAAAGAGAGCATGTGGCTATTTTTTCAAAAGAAAAAAACAAAGGGTCGGTCAAGTCGAGTCGGTAGGTTTTTTCGTAATATTTTAAATTATCTTGAACGTTTATTTTGTAAAATAATATATAAAACTTGATATCAATTCAAATATAACTCATTAAATAATATATTATTTTATTAATAAAAAATAATAAAATATTAACTTGAACATACGATAATTATTTAATAAATGAAAATTTAAAAGTGGTTTGTGCAAGTTTTGTTAAAAAAAAAATAAAAAAAAAAATAATAAAACAACTACGGAAGTAGAAGGAGAGGGGAGGGTATTTTGGTAATTCAGCCCGATCAGGTTACTTTTAGGCTTTATATATATAATAGGTATCCACACACATGATAATTCATCTGTGAGCCAATCGGAGAGACCGAACGATCGATCGCTGAGAGGCTGAGCTTATAAATCAAACGTCGATCAGCCGCCGTTCTCCGCCGTTGGCGGCTGGCAACTGATACTTTCTATTTATTTTTTTAAAATTTCTTTTACGTATTTTTGTTTCCCGTCGAATCGTGAAAAGCTCTCTTAGCTGGAGATGCTACCGAAGCCCTCTGTATCGTCTGTTCTAATAGACCAAATCAACGGCTCCGATTCAATCTCCGTCTCAATCCATTGCCATAAGGAGGCTCAGAAGTGGTTTCCGGTGCAGGAATCCGTAGCCCTTTACCATACGCACGCTGTGGGGCCCAACCAGACCTGCTCCGCCGTGGTCCGAGAAATCGCCGCCCCCGTCTCCACCGTCTGGTCAGTGGTCCGGCGGTTCGACAACCCTCAGGCTTACAAACACTTCGTCAAGAGCTGCCACGTCGTTGTAGGCGACGGCAACGTCGGAACCCTAAGGGAGATCCACGTCATCTCCGGCCTTCCCGCCGGCTGCAGTACAGAACGTCTCGAGATTCTCGACGACGAACACCACATCCTCAGTTTCAGCATGATAGGCGGCGACCACCGCCTCGCCAACTATAGATCCGTCACAACACTCCATCCTTCGCCGGCCGACGGCGGAAATAAAACCATCGTCGTGGAGTCCTACGCCGTCGATACGCCGCCGGGAAATACCAAAGAAGAAACAACAGTGTTCGTCGATACGATTCTCCGTTGCAATCTTCAGTCGTTGGCTAAACTCGCCGAGAATTTGCATAAACGCAATAATCAATCTCCGCCATAACTTAACTTCATCAATTACAACCTTCTCTATTTTCCTCTGTTCTCTGTTTCTTCAATTTTTGGCTTAATCGTCTAGAAATTCTCATTGGCTACCAAAATCCTTTTTCTGTGGACAATTAATATTTAAAATTTTATTTTCTTATTTCCATTTTAAACATTTCGTTTCATTTCAATAAATATACAGCAATTAAATTATTTATCAATAAATAAATAAATGAATAAATATATATATATTGGGCAATTAGAAGGTTCTAGAAAGAGGAGGTGAAATTGTTAAGGGCAGTGGAGACAGGGCCTTTATTTATTTATTTATTTTTATTTTTAACATTTCTATTACTATTATTAATAAGTTTGTGTATGTTAACATTTCTCAATATAATTAAATTTATAATAAATATGGTAAATATTTTTTTAAAATTAATTATTGCATAAATAGACGATCATAATACTAACTTTAACATAGAAATGGAAATGAAATTTTTTTTTGTGAACGGACAAAATTATCAACGAAGAATCCCGACTCCAATTCTTTAAAATGGAAAAGGGGATCAGGACGGGAATGAAAAATTCTCACGTGAACGGAGAGGAAGAGCGTATCTCCGACCCCACCCCGTCCCATTGTCATCACTAAGATTATTATGAATAATGTGAAATTTTTGGGCACGTGAAATGCCCGGCATTTAGCGATCAGAAGTCTGTGTCAGAACGACGTCGTTATTCAAGATACAGACAGCCTCAATAGCCTCCAAATCCGATGCAACAACTCACACCGCTCATACCTGATGACTGAGATTACCCTTTTTCCTTTATTTTATTTTATTTTTATTTTCACCGATTTTAAATAATATATTTATTATTATTATTATTAAGAATTGCTTCACAGACGTTCCATGACAACTGGAAACTAGTGGGAAAAGGGGAAAAAAAAATTTAAAATCATTAAATATTTATACAAAAATAATAATAATAATAATGTTTCTGCCATTATTTTGGAAGCAGCTGAATACATTAGAAAGGCAAAAGTTGATGCAAAAATAGAAATTGCCTTTCGTCACTAAATCCTTATTTTGATTAGAGGTTTAATTGGAAAAAATAAAATTTTATTTTATTTTAAAATATAATTTTCTTTTTTATTTTGCCACTAATAAATTTTAAGAATGACGAGGAGAAGAGTTACTATTATGGAGGTCTGTGATTCGTAACACAAAGAGTAAAAAAAATGCATTAACATTTATATATACCAATGTGAGCATAGATCAACTATACGTGTGATAATGAATTTTTTTTAATGTCCCACTTAAATGGGTTTATAATGAGGGTGGGAGTGAAAAGAAAGGTGCAAGTTGGTTAATGTGGGAGTGTTTTAAAAGGCAAGTTGTGGAGGGGGAGGGGATTGAAAGGGACAGGGTTTTGATTTGGGAGCCAAGTTGAAGAAGTTGGGAAGTGCAAGTGGGAAGCAAGTAAGAGAAGAGGAGCTGCTTTTAATGTCTACATCTACTCTGCAGTCTTGTCTGCTTTTCGATGCCTTCACGCCTACCCTATTTTCATTTTTCCCCATTTGCCCTCCTCCCCTCCTCTTTCATTTCCTTCCGCTTTTGGGCCTCCTTCGCCCTGCAGGCCCAATTTTTTTTTTTTTTTTTTTTTTTTTTCTATAACTTATTTCAATAAATTGATTTAAATAATTACAAAAATTAAAAATCTAAATTTCCCGTTAAAAAAGAAACATTTAGTTAGAATACATAATAGGTCAAAATAGGCAATATATAATAATAGTACCAGAGTCAGTCATGGTGTGCTAGCAGTGGGCTAGATAAAACATAAACTTTAAGACTAGCTTACCGTGTTTTGACTCAATGCAAATGCTGACTTATCACTCGTGCTTTATCTAACGAGCACGTTGGTTATTATTTCTTTTTAAAATTTGATAAAACGAGAAGATTCTAAAATTTATTTGACTATATAATTATATTGAATCCAGCTGTTTTGGAACTTTATGATAAAATCACTTGTTATTTGCTTATTTTCAAGTCTTTTTCTTTGAGAGTCACTAGAGATGTACGACCCAAGATGTTGGATTGAGACATTTTCCTTATATACAATTAAAAGTTATAAATTTTTTTAATCAAAACAAGATAATAAGCAATAATTAAACCATCTATTTATTTATTTTTAAAACTTTAATTTAAAAAATAGTTGTAAAATTAAAATAAACTATGCTTGTATTTATTTTTAATTAACATATACTACGAGTGAATTTCAGCTCGATTTACTTGAAGATAGTCATGAATTATTGACTATGATTGATTTTTTTTTTTTCCCTTAATTCATAATTTTATGGAGTCTAAATTCATATTATTCTTGATCCGGAAGAAGATTGAGAAAGATAATGCCGATTAGGGTTTTTGCAGCGGAATATGATTGGGTTGAGCTCTATTCTATGGCGAATCGCAGCCAGAAATCAGGGACGAATGACCGGACTCCGGTGATGATTCACGAAAACAGTAACTACAACATCGCCGGAACTATTTCGCCCTTCAAATCGCCATTTTCCGGCGCCGGAACACAGGGTAAGGAGAGGGGCTAATCCCAATATCCTAACTAGGTAAGCCGTTTTTACTTGAGTAATTGCTTTTGAATTAAGCTTTCTATAAACGAAAAAGATGATCGAAGACAGAAACTCACAATTATACTGAAGATTCGCATTATACTCGTTTAACATCGACAATATACATACACCTACATTGAGAATCAATATGAATAAAAGAATAATTCGAGTACTAATTGACCAAAAAAATAAAAGAATACATATCTTCTGAGCTTGATCTTGTTTGTTGGTAATCTATATCTTGCTGATACAGCTCTATTCATTTGCTGGTTGATCTTTGGCGCCATCATCACCAGAAGTAGAAGCCGCCTTAATTTCCTCCAGTTGCTGGAGAATTTGCGGTACGTCGGGCCGAGCTGCTGGCGAGGGATCGACACAATGCAGGGCTAGTTTCAAAGTGTTTAGCAGTTCATCGCCAATATTGGGTGTGTCTTTCATCAGCTCCAAATCAAACACTTCATTTGTCCACTCCTCCTTCACTTTTGAGGCCACCCACTGAGGTAAATCCATTCCATCCATGGCTTCTCCAGGTGATTTTCCTGTCAAGAGTTCCAATATTATGACTCCTAGGCTGTAAACATCTGTCTTTGCTGTCGGTTTCTTGGTTTTTGTTAGTTCTGGTGCATTGTAGCCCTGTGTTCCTGCAGTGGCAATCACATTTGTGGCTGCAGCTGAAGTCATGAGCTTAGGAAGCCCGAAATCCGCTATACGAGCATTGGTTTGATCATCCAACAAAATGTTGCTGGATGTGAGGTTTCCATGAATTAGATTCTCCTCTGTGTGGAGATAGTTTAAGCCTTGCGTAATTCCGATCACTATCTTCATCCTCGTTGCCCAATCGACTGTCGTTTCCGGCCCGCGAGCTGCATAAAAAGTTAACAAAAGTAAGTATATTAGTTACAAGTGTAGCTTAACTAGATTAGTAACCTCTTTTATGCTCCGTAGCTTTGAGTATCCGCCCTTTGTTTGAGCTACGACATCGAAAGATTTTGTGGTTGTAACTTTGTACTGCTAAGCCTTACCATGAAGAAAGGAAGAGAGGCTTCCTCTAGGCATGTATTCAAAGACAAGAAGCTTCTCTCCTTTGGGGCCCAAGTAGTATGCTGTAAGAGCAAGTAGATTCGGGTGTCGAATTTTTCCGAGTCCCGCAACTTCGGTTTCGAATTCCTTCTGCCCTTTTGTTGTCTTTTCCCTTAATCTTTTCACTGCTACTTCATTACCATCTTCTAATGTTGCTTTGTATGCTGTTCCATATGTGCTCTTGCCCATAATCTCCGCAGTTGCACACAGAAGATCATCGGCAGTGAAAACAAATGGCCCATCAAAATGAACTAGTTTTCCGCCAGCTTCACTCGCCCCGACTTCAGTACTACCTTTCTCGATGCTCCTCACGGCAGCTTGTTTGGCTGTTACGTTGTCATTCTTTTTGGAAGCAGCTCTTTTTGACAACAAACAACAGAGCAAAATCGAGCAAAGAACAAGTAGAAGCACCAACAGCGCTCCGGCCGCTATCAGAATTATGTCCTTTACACTTAGTTTGTGGCGGCGATGCGGTTTCAGGACATCGGTTGATGGGTTTGTAATATTCTGTGGGGAGGATGCAGGTAGACATGGAGTTGAAGAACTAAAGCCACAGAGTTTAAGGTTCCCAACAAAAGAGCTCGCATTGAACTTATTAGACAGGGGAATTGGGACAGGACCAGAGAGATTGTTGTAGGAGACATTGAAAGATGTTAGATTCAACAAATTAGTCAATGATGGTGGAATCTGTCCCATGAAGTTATTTTCTGAGAAATCAAGATGTTTAATAGCAGAAATGTTCCCTAAACTTGCAGGAATCTCCCCATTAAAACGATTCTTCCCAAGCTTAATCACTGAGAGATTCTGCAATCTATCAATATCTCTAGGAATCTGGCTTTCAAGGCGATTGTTTTCAACATTCAATGACTCAAGAGAGGACAGATTGGTGAAACTTGAAGGGAAGCCACCATTGATGGCGTTCTTCGACAAATCCAACCGGCGAAGCCTCTTCAGCCTGCCGATTTCGACTGGTATAGCCCCAGAGATGTTATTTTCACTGAAAGAAATCTCTTGAAGCCATTCCAATTTGGTCAAAGAAGGTGGAATTGTTCCAGATATAACATTATGATCAAGCGTTAAAACCCCAAGTGGACAAGTTCTGTTTCCAGACCCACCCCAAGAATCTGGGACAATCCCAGAAACATTATTGTGCTGAAGGGCAAGAATTACAAGAGAAAACGACTGCGTAAAACTTCGAGGTATGGGTCCCGACAACGAATTGTAGCTCAGATTAACTCTAATCAATTTGGTTGAATTTGCAAGACTAGAAGGAATTTCTCCAGTGAGGAAATTGTTGCTCAAATCAAGAGTTTGAAGAAGGGGAAGATTACCAATTGTAGGAGGAATAGACCCTGAAAATCTGTTGTTGAAAAGATAAATTCCTCTGAGATTCGGAAGGTACCCGAGCGACCGAGGAATGGTGCCGGAGATCGCATTATCATGAAGGCTGAGCTTCCGAAGTTCCCGGAGCTGCCCAATCCTATCGGAAATCCTTCCGGCGAGTTCCTTCCATGGAAGCTGTATGGCAATGACTTGTCCCTTCACACACTTGATTCCTGCCCACTGTCCGGAGCAAGCTCCATTACTGCCATTCCAGCTATGTAAGGCTCCTTTCACATCAATAAGTTCATGCTTTATAGCTTGAAGAGCTTGAAAATCTCCTTGTGTAACAGCCACTCCATCCCACATCTGGCCGGTGACAGATTGAAGAGAAAAAGCCAAAAGATGAGCCAAAAACAGAGCATTGAGGTACGAATAACCATTTCTCCATTGTTGGATCTTCCATTTTCTGTTCTTATTGGATGATTTAGAGCACCAAACAGCTATTTTTGGTGCAAGAATCTGCATGAACTGAAATGGGTATGAAGAAAACAAAAAGATAAAAGAAGGATTGGATTCTTCTTCTTCTTGCTCTGGTTATTCTAGGGTTTCTGAAAGTTGGGAGATATGTTTTATAGGAGAAGACGAAGAAGAAACAAAAAGGATAATGAAAAATAACGGCAAAATGATATGAGCTGAGAGACAGAGTTGGAGTTGGACTGATAGCATGTGAGAATCTGAAATTTTATTATAATTTAGGGCGGAGAAAGGGTTTATTAGCGTAAGCCCTACATAATGGGGTCTCGAGTCTTCGTTCTTTTATGTTAACGGCTACATTTTTTCTTCAGTTATTCGGGCTACGTGACATTTATTTTTTTCCCTTTGCTTCTGTAACGCTTTGTCGCTCCTCCAACGGCTATATTTGATTGGGTCAAGCATAGTTGGTGGATAATGTATAATGGGAATTATGAACGTACGTCGTGCCACTTTGGATTGGAATTTTCTACTTTTAAATATTACTAATAATAATACAATAATGATAAAATAATTCATGTGTATGTGTATTTGGAATTTTGATAGGCCAAAGCGGACAATATTTACTAATGGTGGGTTTGGACTCTTACAAATGGTTTCAGAGCTAGATATTGGGCGGTGTGCCAACGAGGACATTGGACACTCAAGAGAGTAGATTGTGAGACGATATCTATGGGTCGCATGGATTTAAAAATTTATTAAATTGAAGCTAAATTAAATAGATTTTAATCTTACGTTTAATTACTACAATTTTATCTTATTATTAATAGATAATAATTAAAATTTTCAAATATTCACTGTTTATGGCACAAAATTAAATAAGTAATAAAATCTACCAAAACCTACAAATTCCAAAAAGAAAAAAGAGGAAAAAAAAGGAGACAAGAAAGTAAAAGCTTTCTACTTTAATTTTGTTTTTCCTCATAAAATTGAAATTCTTTTGTAGAAATTGATACTTTCCCAAAATAAATAAAAACCACTTCTACTCCACTGATCATTGCAAATTAGATTATCAAATGGTTGGAATTTGTGTAATGAATTGAACCATTAAGCACACCAATTAGCCCTACATCGTAACCATGGGTCAATGGTTAATTGGTTAAGGCAACCAACGTCTAGTTATTCTTGTATGGCCATTCATTTACAAATCAAACTAAGCTAATTGGATAGGTTTTAATTTGGTTATTTGGCCATGTACAAATCCTCAACTCTTGTTTCAACAATCTTTTTCTTCAACTACATAATTCTAGACAGGAAAATGCACCTAACATCTACGTGACAACAACGATGTAATGTTTTTTTGGTGGAGAAGAATGCGGTATGTATCACAAGAGAAACATACATATTAATGTAGTGTTGGTCACACATACCAGATATTCCAGTTAGTGAGAGAATTTAAAAAGTGCTTGAAATAAGTGTATGAAGTTTGGCAGAACTTAATAGAACTTACCTCTCTCTAGTGGACAATTTCTCTTTGCTGGGTGACACGGTTCTTGTCAGTTTATTCGCTATATATTTTTTTTTTTTTTGGTCGTTTTAGCTAGTACCCATGGTCCAAATTCACCCGTATCCACCCAAAAATAAACATATTTTCAAATTAATTCCAAACCCATAACAAGCATAGCTAATGGTGTTGACATTTATTGTATTAGAAAACCCGAACTCATATCGAGTAGTTGGATCCAAAATTATATAATTTTTCAAGAATTTCCAAACACAAATGTATTCCCAGCATTGAATTGTTCAATATTGACACAATATCTATCACTAAAAAATGAATACATCTGAAAATATTATTACTAAAGTAAAGTTGAATGAGAAATAGAATTGAGATCGAAAGTTCAATCTTCATTGATATTCATAACGGTTTAAATAGAATAAAGTTACCCACTAATACCTATAAAGAAAATATAAACTAATTAAATCTTGAGAATAAAATAAAATATAATACTAATCAAATTATAAAGTAAAAGTATTAATAGAATATTTAAAATATATTTCATAACTAATATATCCTCCAAATATTAACTACAAAGAAGAAAGGATAGCCAATATGGTCAAACCCCCGTACAGAGGCACGACTTTCAACATGAAAAGTATCACAATACAATAATAATCCAACGACCATCGAAGCTCAGTTAACAGCTCTAGCGATATTGCTGAGCCAGTGAATAATTTCATCGACCAAAATAAAATACATTTAAAAGTTAATATAGCCATATAAATATGTTTGTTTATATATATATTTTTTAATGTATTAATCAATCTATACAATAGTGTATTACTCTCGCATTTTTATTTTATCATTTTTTTTATATTAATTAGCGTAATATCTAACTTTATTATAAATAATTTAATTTAAATCAACAAGTCTCACGTTAATTTTATATTTTTACGCAACTTTCCATGTATTAAAATGAAATTTATAATACTATAATTAAATGTCAACCTTCCCACGTTAAGGGTGAGTTCACAAATGTAAAATGGTACTTGGTCAATACTTTGCTTCGATATTAAGGCAAATAAATTTGCCTTCCTATAGAAGAAAGAATAAAATATGGAAATAATTTTAAAGTGCAAAATTAAAATTACATGTAAAATTTATTTAAATAATTCAATTGAAATATCTAATAAACATGATAATAAGGTTAAGGTGAATTAAAAAAAAACAATTATGAGGGAAAGGTAAAATTATATACTTTTTTCTAATATTTGAATAATGAATAAAATTATATACTTTTTTCTAATATTTGAATAATGAATAAAATTATATACTTTTTTCTAATATTTGAATAATGAATATTTTACCAACTAGAAAGATGAATCATTACCGTTGGTTGACCGATCAAATCAATATGAATGGACGGTCACGATCAGAAATAGAAGGAAACCACAGCGAAGGAACGTCCTTACGGAATAAAACCTCCGCCCGACCGCGTTTTTCTCCACTATTTATCGGCAGAAGAGGCTTTATATCGTCAGTTTCCTTCCTTCATTTCCCTTCCGACTAAATTACGGGAGAATCATCCTTCGTTAACAATCTCCTCTCTCGCGCCTGCGATTACCATTTTCCAATAGTCTCAAGATCCACCGACAATGGCTTCCTCCTCCCCGGCCATACTTCCAATCTCCAATCCTCAATCCGGCACCGTCCCCGCGGCTGCCTCAGGCGGTTCTGTTCAATCTCAAGCCCCTGTTACCACGCCGGCCTTTCGCGCCTTCATCAACCACCTAACGGAATCGCTCCGACACGGCCTCTCCCAGCAGAGATCATGGGCTGAAGTTGCGGATCGGACGGCCTTTTCGAAGCCTGAGTCGTTCTCCGAAGCGACTCTGCGAATCCGCAAGAATTACTCCTATTTTCGCGTCAATTATCTCGCTGTGGTTGCTCTGATCCTCGGATTTTCCCTCGTTTCTCATCCGTTTTCTCTTCTCCTTTTGGTTGGGCTTTTATCCTCGTGGCTATTCCTCTACCTCTTCCGCCCGTCGGATCAGCCGCTGGTTCTATTTGGCCGCACATTCAAGGATAGCGAAACCCTAATTCTCTTGGTTTTGCTCAGCGTGTTCGTCGTGTTCCTCACCAGTGTTGGATCGGTCCTCGTCTCGGCTCTTATGGTCGGTGTGGGTCTGGTCTGTGCCCATGGTGCGTTTAGGGTTCCTGAGGATCTCTTCCTCGACGAACAAGTAACTGAATCCACCGGATTCCTCTCGTTCTTCAGCAGCGCGGCTTCCAGCGCCGCCGCTGCCGCCGTGCCTGTGGCTGCTCGCACGTGATTTGAATAGATCAAGGGATGGAATCGCCTTCGCTCCGGTATCAGTAAAGGCATTGAATCTTGAAAATTGGCGTAGACGAAATAAGATACAGCTATATTTTTCTTTTTTTGTTTTGTGCAAAATTTCATATCAACGACCTGCTCTCTACCTTAAGATAGATTATCATACTGCATACGATTTCTATGTGTTCAATTTTTTCCCTCTCTTCTTTTACTATGGATATCGCTATGTCTTGTATTCGATTTTTGTTATAACACACTGTGGAATTCTGTTCTCTTAATTGTCCTATTCGTCAAGTTCTGGAGTTCTTCGCACATTTTCCATGCCAGTGGTTTGTGATATGCTTGTTTGATTTGTAGATTTGGGGTGCTTGACAAAAAGAAATTTGGGTCTGTGATTCATTTCTTCCGTAAATTGGAATATATTGTTCATATTGTTCATCTTCTCCTCCGATCCAGCAGCTAGATCATTTAAGGGGATCTGCTGAACATTAAGCTACCAAATTTTCTAATGTCATGATTTATTCAATTTGAGTTGGCATAGTTTTGGTTGGATTGGCCAAGAAATAGATTATAGAAACTTATAGAAACTGAAATCTATGCCCTCTGAGTTTGGTTAGTGGATTCTTGGGGTATGATAAATTGTAGCCTTATTATAGCTTGACAGGAGGTTTTAGAAGCTCACAGTTTCTCATTCGACGTAGGTTCGATCTCGATCTCGAAACTATGTGCCAAGTGTATGAATCACGTTTATAAATCTTAAACCCACTACAAGAATCACGTTTATAAATCTTAAACCCACTACAACAACCTAATGTAAATCCAATCAAGCTTGTGTTTATCGATTTCGACAACACAAATTTATGACCTTACTTGAACCCGATCTGTTTTATGAGTTGTGTATAGCTTGTGTTTATCGATTTCGACAACACAAATTTATGACCTTACATGAACTCGATCTGTTTTATGAGTTGTGTATAAGTTTTAAGGAGACGAGCTAGTGACTCGTGAAAGAACAATGGTAAATTAGGTCTTAGAGAATTCAATTCAAACTCAACTCTTAGATATTAGTCTGTTTGTTGTTAGATCATTAATCCTCTTAATACATTTATTTTAAATTCTAAAATTAATACATTTATTTTAAATTTTAAATCTTAGAATATAACTTTTGAAAAACATGTTAAATTGAGGAGTGAATATTAATTTAATATTTAAAAATAAATAATTTACTTTTTTTATTAAAAATAAAAATTGATTTAATTAATCAAGTCAGCAAAGACGCCTAAATAAAATGGGAAAAAATTATTTAAATGCAAAAACAAAATTCAAGATGCATTTAAAAAAAAATCACCGTCCTGCCTCGCATTTGCGTTCATTCTCCCGCCAATCCCTCTCCGTCGCCATTCTTTCAAGGTTCTGCAATTCCCTTTCCGTGCTATTTGTTTGCGGACGGAACCAAGGAGGCCACAACCAATTCTATATTCATCGTGCCAGAGTTGAGAACCAAGCCAAGGTCGATCTCGATTCAGGTTGTTTACCTTTCTGTCTCTACTTCGACTTGACGATCCTCGCGGCGATCAAATGCTATATCGCTGAATCTTTGTTTCGCAGCATCAATGGCGGAGCGGGATCCGGAACTCGTTTATGTCATTGACGAACTCGACGATCAGTCATTCTTCTCGCTTTGCTTTGTTCCTTCAGCGTCCATCAGACCTTGGCCTCACAATAACACCGAGAGGTTCCAAATAAGGCCATCGCAGTTATTCACTGTTTTCCTAGGGTTTACGAAGGATCCGTATCATTATGTTAGAAAAGCTGTTACAGATTGCAGGTTTGTGGAATAGAGTTCTCGAAGACGGCAGCATGATTGAAGGTTTCTATTGCGTGCTATTGAGCTTCTAAACGACGTGGAACATTTTGTTAGATCATCTGCGATACGCATTATAAGACACTCGTTCTCCAGATCTCTCTTCATTGATTCTGTTTTTACAACATGAAGATTGTTATGAAGTGATTTCAGTTCGGTAGTAAGTCGCTGTTCCTTAAGATTCATAGTCCTCTATTTGATATATACATAGATGTTTGATGAGTTGATGACGAACACTAATTATTTACTGTGATATATACACGGAATATCATGTTCCTTTAGCAGTAACACCTCTTCGAGATTGATACAGGTCATCACCTGAGATCTAATGGTTGCGGCGCATAGTCCAGAGAGGAAACTATTTGTCTGATGAAATATTCGGTAACGTAAGTTTAAAGTGTACTATGCTGTTGATTTCTCTGGATTGTTGATATTTACTCATTTGAAGAAGTTATCATTTATTGTTTACGGTGCTGTTCTTAACTAGATTTTGAGATATCATTTTCATCTAGAGTTGTATTGATACATAATATTTCTCCGTAACTCGTTAGATTGCTTGGTTGAGATTATCCATTCCATATAGGTAGTTCCATCTCTTGCACTCATCCATTCGATGAAGCTGGTTTCTCATTCACGAAGATTGAGAACAAAAATATGAAGAATTTAGAGTACATTGTGACTTTTTCACATGTTCACGACTGTCTCTGTCTTTTCAATGCTCATGTATGAATACTCTTACTGTTACTATTAGAACAAAGTTGTTTGGATACCATTAGTGTGGTGTGCAGATTGACAAACTTACTTGGACCTAGTCCTGGTTTGTCTCTGGATAGGCTTTTTCTCTTTGCTTGCGGTGAAACGACTCGGTTTTAGGTATTCATTCCTTGGTTGTGTGTAACTTTAGATGCGATTTCTCTTTTCCATGTCCGTCTCTCTCAGTTCTCATGTTTAGTGTTTAGAACTTTACACTTTGAATAGTGTTTACACGTGGACAGGTCACATTTCCTTAGGAGAACTTTAAGGAAGTGATCGCTATTTTCCCATGCTAACTGAACTTTAGGAAGTGCTTTCCTTGAGTTAAGGCTTAAAGTGAGTGCTTCGATTTTCGAACTTGTAGCTACAAAGTGACTCTTCCGATATCTGTATTGGTAATATCATCTTTGTTCCATGACGAGAGATATGAGCATGAAGGTCAGGGCTAATGCGTTTTATGCAATAAAGAAGTTTGAAATTGTTTCCGAGGATCTCCTTCTATAAAGCTTCTCCTAGAGAGTCTTGAGTAGAAGATGAATTCTATCAGGTAACTTATGTTTGTATATATGATTGAAATGTACCCCTATATCTCCAAAATCGTTGTAATCAATCATTCTTGTCACGCTTTTCTTTTCTAAATTTAATCTTGTAGTTTCTTCATGTTTTACGCCACGAGGCCTTCGTTGATAGTTTTTCATCTTGCTTGTTTAAGCACCTTACCATTACCATAATGATTCTCAGTATCCTCCTGCAAACGCATTATCTTATTAGATTGCAGTGTTAAATGATTTTAAGTGGACAATCACTGGCTTTTTTTTTTTTCGAGAGAGAGATAAAAGACAATCCAGGAAATGAATAGAAGCTTTACAGAATGAAATCCCGTCTTGTAAATCAGATATACTTGCCATTGCTTCTCTTAAGACGCCTGCAAGATACATGTGCAGCAGCTCAAAGATGGTGATGCCATAGAATCTATCAAGACTATGGTGCAAGACTTTGAGGTTTGTATATCAATTACTTTGCTGAACTTTTTTTGAGGTCATACACTAAATGAATTGTTCTTTACGTATGGTAATACTATGAAGCTTTTATTAGAACGTACAAGGTCAGTTGCCTATGCTGATAAAGTCAATGTTCCTTTTTTTTTTTTTTTTTGAAAAAAGATAAACAATCCAATGCCCTGAAAATTTTGAGCTATTGAAATTTTGTTCTTATCTTAGGTGGAAAGAAAAATTTAGTGTTCGGTGATAAGGCAAAATAACAGAGTGGATAGATCATAGAAGTTTTTGAGCTACCTATGTTCTGTTCTGCCCTTTGGTTGCATTAAATCGTGCCTTTAGTCACTATACTCCAAGTGTATCAAACACTTGTTGGGGTGGCTTTTGGAAGTTAATTGGGGTGGGGGATGTTTGTTTTTGCGTAGTGTCGGTACAGTTTTTCCATGGAATGGAGGTTTACTTTTATTCTGTTCATCATTCCAAAAAATGCTTTATCCTTTTCTCTTTAGTTCTCATCCTAATCATTGGCAGGCAAGTATTCATATTTGACCATCTTTGGTCTTACTTCCTCATATTTTCGTCGTTGCAGATTTTGCAAGGAAGCATTGGGAGTATTCACGTATCAAACGGACAGATACAGTGGTTCCTTAGCTTTTACAATGCAGTATCTCAAGATAAAGAAGCTGGCTGCAAAGGTATGGAATTTGATGTCTTCAAAACATTAGTCCTCGTAGAATTGAAGAATGGGAACTCTTATTGGGAAAGCTAGCATGGGGAGATATAGGGGTACATTTCGATCAACTTTTGTATCTGAAGTTCAAATAGGATTGTCGAAGCTAGGCACCATTACTCCTAAATCTTCTTGCAATTCACTTGACTTGGGAAAACTGGTTAAATCTTTCACCCTTAACCATCTAGAAATTTCCGAAAAACTTGAGCCCGTCAAGGCAGAACTAGTGATTCCAGATAATAATGACTATGAAAACCCCCTCTATTTTGTTCCAGGACTACTACCCGTTGGTATTCCTTGCCAAATTATCCTACACAATGTTCCAAGTGAGAGGAAGTTGTGGCTTAGAATCACTTTAGATAACATGACAAGCCAGTTTATCTTTTGGATTTCCTTCCCTTGGGAGGCTGTGACGAGGTTAGAGATTTTACATATATTGTTCCATTCTATAGAAACTCCAAAAGCTTCTCATTTTATAGCTAGGACTTGAATGTTGGTTTGAGAATGCTGAAGTTAATGAACGCCGTGGAGGTCCAAAACGTGATCCAGCACACATTTGTAAAGAGAAGGACGTATATCTTTCCATGATCAACGAAGGTTGGTTTTGCGTAGGGCTCAATTAGAATATCAGTCTGTAATATTTAAAGAACGATGATTCCGTCATGCAGAAATTGTTATGGAGATTCGAAGAAAATCAGCAATATCAAGTGTAAGGCATCCATCTTATCCATCTTATATATAGTTCAAATGCTTACTGCTCCTGGAGATACCTTGGACATCCAAAGCTCTGCGTATTAATCATTCTTTTAAAGGTATTTCCTTTTTCCATCTTCAAATATTTTATTCTCGAGAACAACATAAAAGAAACCTACACACTTGGTTGTTTTTGTTTCTAAAGGCTTTGCTAACCTTGACACTTGTCATTTATAAATAGCGTTGACATGAGAGTGCATAACCTTGGCAATAACTGATGCAATAAAGGCAATATGTTCCCAGGTATGTGAATTCGCTATTCCTTGGTAATTTTGGTTGCACTTTTATTATTATTACTCGAACTCATTATAGAAAGAAACATGGAATTAATTAGAGCAATCGCGTCTAATTTTTAGATTTATATATACATATTCATACATACACACGTATATATAAACTTGGACTTTTCTTTGTTTGCTTCCTCAACACAATCTATCGATTTTTTTCAATATAATTTTTTATGCACAATTAATTAAGCAGTGGTTGGCTAGAGGCACTGACAGGATAAATCATTAAAAAGATTGTGTGCTAATAGGTTCATGATTAAATGAGTACAGCACTATCATAATTTTGTTCAATTTCAATTACATGTGGGCTTGCTTAGAACCTTTAGCTAGCTAAGGATGATTCAGTTTGTTTCTATATATGGGCTTTGGAAGAAAAATTGAAGTCGTTACCGATATTATACGGGAGAAAACATTTTAGAATGTTTTCATTTCAAACCTCTTAATTTATAATTTAATAATGAAATACACTTTATTTATCATTTTTACCCTAAGCCTAAGCATATCTCTCTCACACACATAACCTTTTGTCATTTAATTGGGTAAGCATCATTTGTCAACGTTATAAATAAAATTATTAATTTTTTTTTGTGGAGTTTAAAAAATTACAAGATAAATTGTCAGGAGCATATTTGATAACATTATTTATTATCAATTTTATGAAATTATTTACCCAACTCATTTTCATAAAATACTTTGAAACTGAGAATGCAGGAAAGCACAAATGGAAAGAAACTGAATATAGGAAAAGCAGTAACTGAGAATACAGGCAGAGCAAAGTAGAAACTCAGAATACAAGAAGAGCAAAGCAGAAACTGAGAATACAGGCAGAGCAAAGCAGAAACTGAGAATACAGGCAGAGCAAAGCAGAAACTGAGAATACAGGCAGAGCAAAGCAGAAACTGAGAATACAGGCAGAGCAAAGCAGAAACTGAGAATACAGGCAGAGCAAAGCAGAAACTGAGAATACAGGCAGAGCAAAGCAGAAACTGAGAATACAGGCAGAGCAAAGCAGAAACTGAGAATACAGGCAGAGCAAAGCAGAAACTGAGAATACAGGCAGAGCAAAGCAGAAACTGAGAATACAGGCAGAGCAAAGCAGAAACTGAGAATACAGGAAGAGCAAAGCAGAAACTGAGAATACAGAGAAAACAGAATACAAAAAGAAACTGAAGCAGAAACTAAGAATATAGAAAAAGCAAAAACTGAAAATATAGATATTGAGAATACGTAAATGAGAATACAGGAATACAGGAAAAGCAAGAACTGAGAATAAGCAGTAATTAAGAAAGCAAGAACCGAGAATACAGGAAAAGCAGGAACCGAGAATACAGGAAAAGCAGGAATCGAGAATACAGGAATACAGGAAAAGCAGTAACTAAGAATACAAGAATACAGGAAAAGCAGGAACCGAGAATACAGGAAAAGCAGTAACTAAGAATACGAGAATACAGGAAAAGCAGTAACTGAGAATACAGGAATACAGAAAAAGCAGTAACTGAGAATACAGGAATACAGAAAAAGCAGTAACTGAGAATACAGGAATACAGGAAAAGCAGTAACTAAGAATACAGGAAAAACAAGAACTGAGAATACATGAATACAGGAAGCAAGTAACTGAGAATACAGGAAAAGCAGGAACTGAGAATACATGAATACAGGAAGCAAGTAACTGAGAATACAGGAAAAGCGAGAATACAGGAAAAGCAGGAACTGAGAATACAGGAAAAGCAGTAACTAAGAATACAGGAAAAACAAGAACTGAGAATACATGAATACAGGAAGCAAGTAACTGAGAATACAGGAAAAGCAGGAACTGAGAATACAGGAAAAGCAGGAACTGAAAATACAGGAAAAGCAGGAACTGAGAATACAGGAAAAGCAGGAACTGAGAATACAGGAAAAGCAAGAAAATAAATCAACTAGTAACTGAGAATACAGGAAAAACAAGAAAATAAATCAACTAGTAACTGAGAATACAGGAAAAACAAGAAAATAAATCAACTAGTAACTGAGAATACAGGAAAAACAAGAAAATAAATCAACTAGTAACTGAGAATACAGGAAAAGTAAGAAAAGTCGCAAGTAACTGAGAATACAGAAAAAGCAAGAAAAGCAGCAAGTAACTGAGAATACATGAATTGAAAATACAGAGAATACAAAGAAAGCAGAAAACTGAGTAAACTTAGGAAGAGATAATATAGAAAAAGAAGAGATAAATAATTAGGTATGTACAAAAAGAATGCAAAAAAACTTCAAGTATGTATAATAAAAGAGAATGCAGAAAGCTTCAAGTATGTACGGTAACAAATATGGTACCATAACATAGCAAAAACCCTTCCAGTATAACATAGCACAAAACTTCAAGTATGTACGGTAACAAATATGGTACCATAACATAGCAAAAACTCTTCCAGTATAACATAGCACAAAACTTCAAGTATGTACGGTAACAAATATGGTATCATAGCATAACAAAAAACTTCAAGTATGTACGGTAACAAATATGGTACTATAACCTAGCAAAAAAACTTCAAGTATGTACCGTAACAAATATGGTACTATAACCTAGCAAAAAAACTTCAAATATATATAAACTTCGTATGTACCGTGTAGAAAACTTCAGCTATGTATAAACAATAGATGCGTGCCTATAGTATATATAGTTTTACTAGATAACATATATATTTCTATTATTTGTTTTTTTTATCATAAATAGTCATTTACTATATATATTATATATAGGCCTACTCCATAACCCAAAATTTTCTACTCAACAAATAAAAAAAAATAAAAACAAACATTTTCTAAATCACATAGGCTTAACTTTTCAAAATAAAAAACAAAAAACAAACATTTTCTAAATCAGATGGGCTTTTAACTTTTCAAAATAAAAAATAAAAATAGTTGTCAAACAATTTTGACTAAACTTTACTAGTCAAATATGTGTGAGATCAATAGTCGGTAACTTACGCCTCCGCCTCTTTTCTATTCAAGAGAAAATCTTCATAGCTATCGAATTTCAGTATTATTTACCAAATTACCGTGCAAGTAGAGCTTTTCTTTAGAACCCTCGACGTCTTTTCCTGCCAGCCACACCCTTTAACTCTCAACCTATATAGCAAAATAGCAGTAGGGTCTTCCACTTCCATTTATGGCACAGCACATATTCGTTTTTTTAAATAATAATTTATAACCGTATAAAAAATAATAATAATAATCTATGGTTTAAATATTTTAATACAAAAAATTCTAATTTAAATTCAAACCTCATGGTAAGCAGAGCAATGTACTTTGAAGTATCGCTGTGATTATTTTATAAGAAAATCTGATTTTTCGGAGTTACTGAACGAAGGGATATGGTAGATCATTAACTTACCGCCACAATTATGCACATGGATTCATTGATGCCTCCAGCTGCTGCATATCAATCCTCGTGTCTTTTTCATGGGTTCCTCAACGATCCACAATTTCGAAGGTGGATGAGATACTCGAACGCTCGAAGCCATGGAATCTCCATCGAATCCCCCAAGACCATAACTACGAAGTACGGTATAGAATATTAAATACGGGCCTGACAAATTTACCAACATGGATGTGAAAATTTATAAACTATGCTTGCAAGTGTAGCATTAATCTATTCATTGTTCAGATATCTTCCCTAACCCAATTAGATTTAGCCAATAATTATATGAGCCTATTATTTATATATTTTAGAGATTTACCCAATAATTGTATGAGCCTATTATTTATATATTTTAGAAAAATGATGTAAATATTTTAAGAAAATGAAATAGAGATAACTAAAATTTTAGGAATAAATTGTGTACCATCTATTATAAATACTCCTCTACCCTACCCATGTTTTTATCACCCCTAGAAATTCTAGAAATTTTTAGTCTCAAGTAGCAAAGTATAGTAGTATTCTACAGAGTGTAATCTCTTCTCGATTGATCTAAATAAAGAGTGCAAGTATTTTTCACAGGAGAGTTATATGTAACAAAGAAAGAAAGAAAAAAGAACTTACCACATGCTAGATATTAAACACAAGCTAGTAAACAAAACATGGAAAATGTAGTGCAAGAAATGGCTTACGGTTTCTCGTTGAAGTAACCAAAGAATGGCCTATCCTCATTTTGCATTCATACTGAGGATTTGGGTCCACGAATGTTCTCGGATATCAAATCTGTCAGCAGTTCTGAAAAGGCAGAGATTGGGAGACCATGAAAACTATTTTTGTACCTTTCAAGCCAACTCAAGTTTGAATGCAAAGGGCAACAAATGAGATCGTTGATTAAATCTCTTATGGATAAGAAAAGAAAAAAAGATAAGAAGTCCTGATATCTTACTTCAAATAGTCATTGCCATCAAGCCCACCTAAGCACGCCATTGAGCTCCACTGCCGAAACAGCAAATCGCGGAAGAAAATAATCAAGCAGTGAAAATAAATTGTTGACATCTCATAAGAAAAGAGAATAAAAAATTGTGAACAGATAAAATGCAACTGCAATGGTTAAGAAGGTAAGTAGACAAATTGGCCAAAGAATATGTTTTCACTCGGTAGCATTGACCTCGCATGGATTTATATCCGAGGTTAAGTCGAGCATGGCAAATGACCTACCATTAAGCTAGAAAAGAAAACTCCAAGCAAATTTGTTTCTCATAATCAACACTTGGTAGAACTATTTTGCAAAATTAACCGAATGAAACATGTGTTATGAAAGAGGTGGATAAACTTATTTTTATTTTTTGGAACAAGATAGAAGGTGGATAAACTTAAAATTAAACATAAGAGACGTGCAGAAATAACCATTTTACCTTTTGTAGCATGGACCTTGTCTAAATCCATAGTCCAAGATCTAAGTCAAGCATTTCAACATCTAAGTAGGATTCAATGCCATTTCCACCACCAACAGCAAATAGTTTGTTACCAATGCTAACTCCTCCAAGGCTTCCCTTGGCCAAATTTACAGAAGGGCACATAGTCCAATCATCGGTTTCCGGGTTATATGATCCAACTTCAACAACAAAAAATGAAAATGAGAGAAATTATTTTACTACACAAACAAAGACATCCGATAATATGAGCAAAAGTCAATACCAGTGTTATGCCATGCACTACCATAACCACCGCCAAAAACGTAAAGCTCACTATTCAACCACGCAACAGAAGCATATGCACGTACAAGCAGAAGAGAGATAAAGAGAAAAAAAAAAAAAAAAAAAAAAAAAAAAAAAAAAAAAAAAAAAAAAAAAAAANAAAAAAAAAAAAAAAAAAAAAAAAGAAAGAAACGTACCAGCTTTTCCTCCAAGAAAACTATTTTCTTAGCTTGATCTGCTTTAGAATTTTTTAGCTCTTGTATCTCCTGAACCAATTACAACCAGAGAGATGAAGTATTAAAATACACATTAGACGCCGTGATTCAGAGATACGTAAAAATATAAATCATATATGCAATACCGTAACTACCTTAGCAATGAGAGACTGAAGTTCAGTCACAGAACCAAAGTCCTCTTCATTGCTCTCTATGGACTTTATTGGTTCACCGAAACTACCATTATTCTCCAAATTCATGTCCTTATTAAGGGTAGTATGATCTGTCTCACTTGTTAAAGGCAACACTGGATTTTCATGATTATAGGCAGTTGTAGTTTATGCAATACTCGGTAGTTCTCCTCTCCATTGGCCTCATTTGCATCAGAATGAGCACCAAATGCACTGTTTTCTGCGTCTAATGAGGAAGTAACATCTACAGCATCTGATACTTGACTTGCCAAGTCAAAGTGCTCCTCCGAATTTTGTGGTTTGATCTTTCACTTTCATCCCTTATTTCCAAGGAGGGGAGGCCTGTACAAAAAGTCTCCACCTCATTGTAAATTGTGGTACATGTGGAGCCACGGCTTGAGATGCTAATAAAGAGATAAACTTATTTGTCTGAGCATGGTCTAGCCCAAACCAGAAATGAATGGGGCATAGTTGTAATTATAGGTCTGAACAGATTTTCTAACAAAGGTTGGCACTGCTTCCGAACAAGACTGTGAACCGCATTTTCTTGGTGATGACCATTGAGTATCTTTAAAATCGTGCGACTTAGGAGAGACAACACAAGTATGGAAATTTTCTGGTCAAACCTGAGCTGGATAAAGTGTTCTCTCTGAACCATCAGTAGTCCACCCATATGGATTAATATTCGTCTGACCAGGATTGATATTCTACACATATGAAAAGTTTCTCTCCCTATAGTTGAATAGAAACAAAGGCAAACCAGGATCGATATTCTACACATATGAAAAGTGTTGGGAAGGCAAACCTATACAGATGGAAAATAGAGATGTTAGTATCAAAGGGCAGAAAAACGAAACGAAACAAAACAAGAGGATAATCATAGAGTGAAGAGGGAAGGAAAATTGGAAGAAGAACAAAGTATTGGATATCACCGTGTAATTTCCAATAAAATAAATGATGTTCTTTAAGCTAACAAAGCGCTGAAGTGTAAATATAAACCAGTAAAAGAAGTAAAAGAAAAAGGGAAAGAAAAGCAGAAAATATCAATTGAGTTGGGGATACGAACCAAAAAGCTGGCTGGAAAGACACTCCTTCATATGCTGTTTGTACATCCAAATGTTACGCTTCCAAGGTCACACTAGCTCAAAATTCTGGACACTGCAGCAGCATTCAATCAAGCAGAAGATCCGGCCTTGAAATATAGAGCTCTCTTTCCTGAATTCATTCAGGCATATATAGGAGTGAAAAAAAAAAATCTAGTCAAAATCATAAACTAAAATAATACACTGCACATTGTAACCAAAGTCACACGTGTCATCCCGCACAACAAATTCATCCCCTGGAATTACATTCATTGTCCATTTTAACTATCTCCGGATTTCTGCTATGAAAACATGTAAAAAGAAGAAGTAGGTTCTGAAGTGGAAAACCACATCTAGTCGAGATAACTTATTTTTTACATACTTTTGGCTCTACAAAGCTGGAAGAAGAGCGTAAAATTATTTGACGGAAGCAGAAGGAAAAAAAAAAAAGCAAATATTAGCAGAAGTATGAAAACTGAACACTAATAATGTTAATAACAAATTGACCTTTTGTGTGGTGATTCATATTTGGTCAAAGTTGATTCATAGTTGGCTGATGACTTGAGTTCACCAGAAGGTAGAGATCACACAGTATTTATATAGCATGCTATATAATAATGTCAAAATGATTCGGTGAGGAGAAGGTAAAAATGAAACACTTAAATGCTTAAGGATCATTAACGTGCAACACAAAAGGAACAACTGAAACTACACCGATTACAAAGTACAAACATAAAAGTATGTCAAAATGCAAAAAGATCTTCCCGAACTCCAGAAATTCCACAAATAGAGGGGAAAAAACAAAAACAATGTAAATTGTAAGGCTGGACAAAAGAAACAATTAGTAACAAGAAATTGTATAAATAACGACATTTACAAAATCTAATGAGAAATTAGCGAATCTTCTACCATGACAGTATGAAAGTACTCATGAAGGTCTCTGGCGTGATTCCAAACGGTAAGCATATAAAAATATTAAGCACAGGAGAGGAAAAACATGTTATCTGAAAGAAATGAACAATTCTTCGANCTGCACATTGTAACCAAAGTCACACGTGTCATCCCGCACAACAAATTCATCCCCTGGAATTACATTCATTGTCCATTTTAACTATCTCCGGATTTCTGCTATGAAAACATGTAAAAAGAAGAAGTAGGTTCTGAAGTGGAAAACCACATCTAGTCGAGATAACTTATTTTTTACATACTTTTGGCTCTACAAAGCTGGAAGAAGAGCGTAAAATTATTTGACGGAAGCAGAAGGAAAAAAAAAAAAGCAAATATTAGCAGAAGTATGAAAACTGAACACTAATAATGTTAATAACAAATTGACCTTTTGTGTGGTGATTCATATTTGGTCAAAGTTGATTCATAGTTGGCTGATGACTTGAGTTCACCAGAAGGTAGAGATCACACAGTATTTATATAGCATGCTATATAATAATGTCAAAATGATTCGGTGAGGAGAAGGTAAAAATGAAACACTTAAATGCTTAAGGATCATTAACGTGCAACACAAAAGGAACAACTGAAACTACACCGATTACAAAGTACAAACATAAAAGTATGTCAAAATGCAAAAAGATCTTCCCGAACTCCAGAAATTCCACAAATAGAGGGGAAAAAACAAAAACAATGTAAATTGTAAGGCTGGACAAAAGAAACAATTAGTAACAAGAAATTGTATAAATAACGACATTTACAAAATCTAATGAGAAATTAGCGAATCTTCTACCATGACAGTATGAAAGTACTCATGAAGGTCTCTGGCGTGATTCCAAACGGTAAGCATATAAAAATATTAAGCACAGGAGAGGAAAAACATGTTATCTGAAAGAAATGAACAATTCTTCGATCACGAGGTATTTGAGAACTTGATCCTAGAGTGAAATGCAGAGTACAATTCGTTTCAGAAGAANCACTAATAATGTTAATAACAAATTGACCTTTTGTGTGGTGATTCATATTTGGTCAAAGTTGATTCATAGTTGGCTGATGACTTGAGTTCACCAGAAGGTAGAGATCACACAGTATTTATATAGCATGCTATATAATAATGTCAAAATGATTCGGTGAGGAGAAGGTAAAAATGAAACACTTAAATGCTTAAGGATCATTAACGTGCAACACAAAAGGAACAACTGAAACTACACCGATTACAAAGTACAAACATAAAAGTATGTCAAAATGCAAAAAGATCTTCCCGAACTCCAGAAATTCCACAAATAGAGGGGAAAAAACAAAAACAATGTAAATTGTAAGGCTGGACAAAAGAAACAATTAGTAACAAGAAATTGTATAAATAACGACATTTACAAAATCTAATGAGAAATTAGCGAATCTTCTACCATGACAGTATGAAAGTACTCATGAAGGTCTCTGGCGTGATTCCAAACGGTAAGCATATAAAAATATTAAGCACAGGAGAGGAAAAACATGTTATCTGAAAGAAATGAACAATTCTTCGATCACGACGTATTTGAAAACATGATCCTAGAGTGAAATGCAGAGTTCAATTCGTTTCAGAAGAAAATATTTAAATTCCGGAGATTATCTAACTAATATGAACAAGTGCCTAATGATACATCCGAAAGCGAATCTTCTACCATGACAGTATGAAAGTACTCATGAAGGTCTCTGGCGTGATTCCAAACGGTAAGCATATAAAAATATTAAGCACAGGAGAGGAAAAACATGTTATCTGAAAGAAATGAACAATTCTTCGATCACGACGTATTTGAAAACATGATCCTAGAGTGAAATGCAGAGTTCAATTCGTTTCAGAAGAAAATATTTAAATTCCGGAGATTATCTAACTAATATGAACAAGTGCCTAATGATACATCCGAAAGCGAATCTTCTACCATGACAGTATGAAAGTACTCATGAAGGTCTCTGGCGTGATTCCAAACGGTAAGCATATAAAAATATTAAGCACAGGAGAGGAAAAACATGTTATCTGAAAGAAATGAACAATTCTTCGATCACGAGGTATTTGAGAACTTGATCCTAGAGTGAAATGCAGAGTACAATTCGTTTCAGAAGAAAATATTTAAATTCCAGAGATTATCTAACTAATATGAACAAGTGCCTAATGATACATCCGAAAGCGCATGTCAAAATACATAGCAGACTTCGCCAGGAGTTCTTATCGTCTTTAAGGCATCAAATCTGCGAGCATCACTCGCAAACCACTAACCAGACTTCGGAAGAAGAACGATAACAGGAATAAGCACTTCAAATATCACTAGGTTTCTTAAATGCTAACTTCTAATAAACTAAAAACCAGAAATCCATGGCTACAACTATAAAACGAGAACAATATCGAATCATTTTCAATAATAAAAAAACCACTAAATCAAACGAGATTCTCGCTATCTGGACGTACCTTCCGTCTTGAGGCGAACTATACAAATGAAGACCTCGCCGTCGGAACAAAGCAAATTTTCACAGCGATGGATTAGGATAAGAGATCACAATATCTGGCAACTCTTACTTCCACAAAATCTAAAATGAAATTCTTCAGGCGATAATGAAGTTTCCTTTCACTCTCTCGAGAACTCTCTCACAATCGCGAGAGAGGCGAACAGAGCGACTGTGCTTTACTGTGTAAAATCTCAAAAAAAGAATAAGAAAAGGCGCGAAATGAGGTGCTTCTCAACGCGCTGAAGAGGGACTCTCAGTATGGTGAAGAAACGTGGAGGGTGCGATCAAGTGTTCCGTGCTTATAGTATAAATCAGTGTGACTACACGTGTCGCGTATATGCGGAATCAATGGCACAACTTTTGCAATCTAACGGTCAGGGAAAAACATTGAAACAACTAAATTTCAAAGGTTAAAGAAATAAGTAAGACTAATTAAAAAAAAATGAAACTATATTGTATTCCAACACGTCGTCAATGCCAACTTTTTTAATTTAATTTATATATGTTGAACTTCCGCTAGATTGGCTTCGGTTGACCTTCCAACTTTTTTCCAACACGTCGTCAGTGCCAATGAGACGACCGAACATCTTATGATTATCCTTTTAGATGTCGTACCTATATTCTTTAAATCGAGAGGCATCATGTTATAGCAATAAAGTTTTCAGTTGGTGACGAATGAGGTTTTCTTCTAGTCCGTAACAAGCAAATGGATTTGATTAGGCTCAGAGTAAGATCTCTGAAACATGATATTTGTATTTAGTAGTTGCATCTACGAGTTTGTTGATTCTAGAAAAAGGGAAGTTTTCGTTTAAACAAACTTTATTCATGTCGATAAAGTCGATCTATACCTTCCACTTTTCGTTCATCTTCCAAATTAACACCACAGGGATGGCAATCGAAAGTTGTGAATTTTTTTAAATAAACTTTTTCTCTAGTGTGTCCATCTCAACAATGACTTCATTTCGAGTGTGGTTAAAGGATCGTTTTGTTATACATGTTTGAAGTCTACGTCAATGATGAGTCGATGCACCATCACCTTAGGGTCAACACTTGACGTTGGCTTGAAAAAAGTTAACAAGACACTTTTCTCTGCTTAGGGTTCGACTTATAGCTGATACTGATTCGTTAGTCTTCAAATAATAACAATATGGATTCTATGGCTTTGACTAGTCTGTCTTCATGCTCAATTCCCTCAAGGTAAGAAGGTAGTTCAACTCCTTGATCGTGAGATCCCACATCAATTAGAGAGAAGTTCGAAGGGGATGGATTGTGAGATTCATCATCAGTTGGAGAGAGGAACAAAACATTATTTACAATTTACAACGGTGTAAAAACTTCTCCTTAGAAAACAAAACGCGTTTTAAAAACCTTAGGAGGAAACCCGATAAGGAAAGTGAAAAGAGGACAATATCTATTAGCGATGAGCTTGAGTTGTTACATTCCTTGTCCAATAGCACCTCAATAAGTAGGTGTTTTAGAAAACTAAGGCAAAATAGGACAATATCTATTAGCGGTGAGCTTGAGCTGTTACATTCCTTGTCCAATAGCACCTCAATAAGTAGGTGTTTTAGGGAACTAAGGCTGACTCAATTAACTAGAGCATTAAAAATGCAATATGTGGGGTTAGTGATCACCAATCATATTTGTTTCCCTTGACACCCCACTTTGTTGCTCATAGTCTTGGTTGTACACCAGTCGATAACCACCACTCGTTATAGTCAATCTCTAGAGCTTACCGATCCTCTTCAAAGATCCTTTTGAACTTTAAATTTTCTTTTTGGAAGACTTTCATATTAAAAATCATAAACAAAAGTGAGATTGAAAGTACGCTCTTACTATATATATATATATAACAAATATTGGAAATAAATATTTGATAGAGCATTATAAATGTATTTTGGATTAGGGGTTGATCGTAACACGCGCCACACAGCGCGAACACGTTCACATTAAACGGCGGCGTTTCAAGCAGATCCCATTTTAACAAGCCCCTACTATACTTCTTTTGTCAGTATATCCTTCTCAATTTTCAAAACCTTCCAGACGCTAGACCCTTTTCCTGGGTTTTTCCTTTTCCTTTTCCATTTTTTTAACGAGCCAGAGGAAAACAGTTTCCGTACCGGCAAGAAGGAAGGTAAAGAAAAACCGATTCCGTTATCAAATTTTTACATTAATCCCTTCAAGACAACTTAATTTTTCTTAATCTCTTCTTCGTTTTTCATGAAATCGATTTCGGTTCAATGATTTTTCACAAAGCAGCGTTTTCGGTGCCTCAGAATCTCGCCAAATCACAAAGTCAAGGTTTCGTTTGATTAATCGAAGCCGATCGTGTTGAAATAGAATGGAGATTAGCGGAGGAACAGAAGCCTCGAATCGTGTTCCGTTATCAGAAGTTGTTTCTGATTGCGTCAAAAGATGGTTTAAGGATACTTTGACAGAGGCCAAGCGTGGGGATATCAACATGCAGGTCTTGGTTGGTCAAATGTATTATAGCGGTTATGGCATTCCAAGAGATGCTCAGAAGGTGACTTTCTTTCCTATCAATTAACGAAGATCCTTATTGCTTAATTCCTCCAGTTTTGACGAAATCAAGAACTTAAGTTCATTGAAATTCCTGTGGTTATTATACTGATATATGTGGGAATTATTGGTCAACCATATGCTTCGTAAATATTGCAAATTCTGTTTCGTTTTGGCCAAAAATAGTTATCGGTTTTCTCAGGTTGCTTGGTTCTCTGTAATTTCTGGATTTGTTGCAACTTTGAGGAGATTGGAACATCTCTTAATGTCTTTCTGACACATTTTTGAAAATTATGCTTGTTTGTTAGCAATTCTTTGGTAAGGTTTTCACGTTCTATGAAAATACATTTGAACTTAAATTTCCAAAACAAAATAAAAGTTTTTAAAAACTACTTACTTTGTTCCCGAAGTTCTGCTTGAATTTTGAACATGTTCTTAAAAAAGTAGTTAAAAACAAGGAACTATAGATTAGGTGGGAAATAATGTTTACAAGGTTAATTTTCAAAAGCAGAAATCCAAAACTAAATGGTTATAAAAAAGGAACTAATTATTTGATTTTTTTTGTTTTTTTTTTTGGATGAAATCCTATTGGCTTAGTGGAATTTTATGGTTTCAAATGCCTTTGATTGCAGGGAAGAATTTGGATGACAAAAGCATCAAGAAGTCGGTCATCCGTCTGGAAAGTTAGTGATAAACATCCAGGTTGATTGGCATTTTTTTAAAGAATATAAATCTCTTTTTTTGTTTTAATGTCTTTTCCTAACCTTATCCATTATCTATAATTATCTCTTGCTAATTTCTTAAGCTAACTTCGATTGTGATAGGTTATAATGCTAGCGATTCGGACTCAGATGACTTGACTCACGATTCTTAACTAGATCAGTGCTGTATGTCATGTCGAAACAACCACTGGTATCTTTAGCACAACCCGTCTTTCGATATTTAACTTCTTGTTCTATGGCTCTTATGTGTGACATCAATTATTCTCTGTTGCACATGTGAAAATGTTCTAGTGACAGGGAGAAATTCGGTAAAAGATGACGTTTTTGCTTACTGCTTAAGGATTGATCTTTTATTTTTTTGATGATATGATATACCTTATTGTTGAGTTCTTAAAACTTCAGCTATAAGTTGAGGGTGGGGGGCGTGTCTATTGGAAAACAACTCCCTCCACTCGATCCTACCACATTGTAGCTACTTTTATCTAAACCTTGAATACGTAATTAAATTGTAATCTCTAGTTTTTCTCTCCTACATCTAATTATTGCTCTAGATCTAGCTTCCGTGAACAATTTTGGGCGGGGGATTTGTATGATTTTGAATATCAAGTTTGTTGAAGTTAAAATTGTAGTTCATAAGCCAATCTGAGCATAGCTTAATTGATTTGAGTAGATGTCATTGACGAAGAGGTGAGTATATGTCTATCCTCACATATTGAACTAAAAAGTATTAATAGGTCATAAATGTTGGTTACAAAGGGATATTCTGCCTTACATGTTCCATGTCACTTGTTTGTTGTTCATGATGCTTGATATCCCTTGGGCGTTCATGTTCGTCTTATGCAAGTCTTGCTTTCTAAAAGATGACTCTTTCTTGTTCTTGTTTTTGTTTTGTAAAAGGAAATTCTTAAACCCTTGTTTTTCTTGAGATAAGATTCGATTAGCTTAGACTTATACGCTTCAAGTCAAGTTTCCACTCGATGACTATCTAGAATGATCGTTTTATCCTCTAAACATGTTTACGTGTCATCACCAATCAAGCTGATGTTTGTGAGACAAGTTAGCTGTATACTGAATGTGCAATTACAGGTCATGATTTGCTATGGTTGTTTGTGCTGTCCAAACTGACCAAACTGTGCAATTCTTTAAGCTTGTACTCGGCGAAGTGCTTTCCTTGAAAACACTTGATTTTGTAGGATGTGCTTTTCACTTGGGGAACTCTACTTGCTCAGCAACATTCGTAGCTGCGAAGAACAACATTCGTGCACTTGAATTTAAACGGATGTAATATGCTTTGATTTCACCTTTACTCTACAAAGAATTTGTGGTCAAATAGGCTAAATCCTATATCCATTTTTTATTCTGTTTAGGTTGCCTCTGTTCACTGTCTGCTAGACATTTTCAATTGATTTTTGCATAATTATTAAATTCTGAACTCTTTTAGTTGCTAATCAAATTCTCTTTTAAGAACATCGGTGCCTTCTACTTGGTCTTTCCTCTTTTCCTCTTTTTTAGTTAGTTGCTAGCCTATAACACCTTTATCTCGCTGCTGTGTTAAAAGGTATAAAATCTCACCTTCATTCTTCTTTAAATAAGGACCAGAGATGGTCATTGAGGCAGGGAGATCGGTTATAGTTCATACCCGAGTAAAAAATTTTAATAACTTTTTTTAAAGAGATTAAGAGTATTAATGTTGTTTTTCAAGTTTATGGGTATCTGATACGCTGTATTATCAGTTTCGTCTATATACTAACAAAGAGTATTTTGTCGTTGTCTTACTTTGTGTGGTTGATTTTCAACTTGAATTCGTTCAAAATTAATAAAACTACATTCAAAATTAATAAAACATGAAAAATAAATTCTCGATGACCCACCTATCACTTCTGTCTTAAATCTTTTCATTTCATTAATATTAATTCACAAATTTTAAGTTTATTTGTGACTATGTATTTGTTTTATTTCATTAATATTAACTCACAAATTTTAAGTTTATTTGTGACTATGTATTTGTTTTATTTGTGACTATGTATTTGTTTTACACTCCTAGGTTTCTCTTTAACAATTTTGATTGGAAATTTAAAGCGGGCAACAGCTAATAGAAAAAAAAATAATAATAACCAAGTCCCGTGACCGTCTATGAGATGTTTTGCATAACTATATGAGTCAAGTTTAATAAATAATAATAATAATAATAAAGAATAAAAGAACCAAACACCTATTTACGTAGTTGACTCTATTCCTCGCCTCTGTCTTCATTTGACTTTATTCCTCGCCTCTGTCCCGTAACTGTCTATGAGATGTTTTGCATAACTATATAGTCAAGTTTTAATAAATAATAATAATAATAAAGAATAAAAGAACCAAAACACTTATTTACGGAGTTACTCTATCTTCATCTTCTTCCTTTGACTCTATTCCTGACCTTCCTTCTCAATCTGGATGATACGTATACTAGAAGATGGAGATAATTAAGAGATATATTAGAGAATTAAATCAGATTAACAATTAAATTAATTAAACAATTAAATTTGACATGCAAATAGTCCGCCAGCAGAAAGACAATTGTAAAAATTCTATGCTTTTCATAAAAATAATAAAATAGTTGTAAGAATATTTTAAAGTTTTTTTTTTAAGATTAAGTTTAACCTTTTAAAGTTTAGTTTTTTTTTTTTTTTTTTTTTTTTTTTTTTTTTTTTTTTTTTTTTTTTTTTTTTTTTTTTTTTTTTTTNTATTTAAACTAAAGAGAATTATGAGAAAACAAAATAAAAAACTATTGAAGGTTTAAAATTTTCATTAATAAACGACTAAAATAAAAGACTAATTTCCATGTCTTTGACATGGTTGTTACGGTGTGAGCTACTAAGCTTGGTTCAGGCGGCACGGTTCTTGATGTCCATCCTCACCAATCCTGCTTCACCCATCTTCTCCAAAGCATTAGAGATCAAGAATTTCCTCGCCAATGGCGTCAACTGCTTCAAGCAGCTCAAGCATATCCATTGCCGCCTTCTCCGCCTCCATCTCGACCAAGATAACTACCTTCTCAATACGCTCTTATCTTGCGGCTTGGATTCTGGTTGCACAAATTATTCTAAACTTGTATTTTCTCAAGCCAAAGAGCCCAATATTTTCCTATGGAACACGATGATTCGTGGCTTGGTTTCCAAGGATTGCTTCGACGATGCCATCGACGTTTATGGGTCGATGCGTAGAGAGGGGTTTTTACCCAATAATTTCACTTTCCCTTTTGTTTTAAAAGCTTGTGCTAGGAAATTGGATATTCGATTGGGAGTGAAGATTCACACTCTTGTGGTGAAAGCCGGTTTTGATTATGATGTGTTTGTGAAGACCAGTTTGCTTTCTTTGTATGCAAAATGTGATAATCTGGAGAATGCACTCAAGGTGTTCGACGATATGCCTGATAAAAATGTGGTCTCTTGGACTGCTATTATCACTGGATATATAGGCAGTGGACAGTTTAGAGAAGCCATTGATGCATTCAAGAGGTTGCTTGAAATGGGATTGAGGCCTGATAGCTTCTCTCTTGTCAAAGTTCTGTCTGCCTGCGCTCAGCTTGGGGATTTCACTAGTGGTGAGTGGATTGATAGATATATAAGTGATTGTGGCTTTGTTAGAAATGTTTTTGTAGCTACTTCTTTGTTGGATATGTATGTTAAATGTGGAAACATGGAGCGAGCTAATCTGATATTTAATGCTATGTCGGAGAAGGATATTGTTTCTTGGAGTACCATGATTCAAGGCTATGCTTTCAATGGATTGCCTAAACAAGCGCTTGATCTTTTCTTTCAAATGCAGTCTGAAAATTTGAAGCCTGATTGTTATGCAATGGTTGGTGTTCTGTCTGCTTGTGCAAGGCTAGGAGCTTTAGATTTAGGCATTTGGGCTAGCGGTCTAATGGATCGACACGAGTTCTTGTCGAATCCAGTCCTTGGTACTGCTTTAATCGACATGTACTCTAAATGTGGTAGTGTGACTCGAGCTTGGGAAATCTTCCGATCGATGGAGAAGAAAGACCGCGTAGTTTGGAACGCCATGATAGTCGGGCTGTCCATGAATGGGCACGCCAAAGCTGTGTTTTCATTGTTTAGCCTCGTGGAGAAGCATGGAATTCGGCCTGACGAAAACACCTTCATTGGCCTGCTCTGTGGGTGCACTCATGGCGGTTTTGTCGATGAGGGGCGTCGATATTTCAATAGCATGAAGCGGGTGTTTTCGTTGACCCCTTCGATTGAGCATTATGGATGTATGGTGGATTTGCTTGGACGAGCGGGGTTATTAGACGAGGCTCATCGGTTGATAAACAGCATGCCAATGCAGCCTAATGCTGTTGTTTGGGGAGCCTTGTTGGGTGGATGTAGGTTGCATAGAGATTCCCACTTGGCTGAACAAGTACTTAAGAAACTTATTGAGTTGGAGCCATGGAACTCAGGAAACTACGTTCTGTTATCAAATATTTACTCTGCAAGTCATCGATGGGAGGAAGCTGAAAAGATCCGTTCAGCGATGAAGGAGAAGCGGATCCAGAAGATCCGTGGCTGCAGTTGGATTGAGATCGATGGGATCGTTCACGAGTTTCTAGTAGGAGACAAATCACACTCGTTGTCCGACAAAATATATGCAAAACTTGATGAACTGGGGAGAGAATTGAAGGCAGTTGGTCATGTTCCAACTACAGAATTTGTTCTTTTTGACATAGAAGAGGAGGAGAAGGAACATTTCCTTGGTTGCCACAGTGAGAAGCTAGCTGTGGCATTTGGTTTGATAAGTTCTCCTTCAAATCATGTTATTCGTGTTGTTAAAAACCTCCGTGTATGTGGTGATTGTCACGAGGCCATAAAGCTAATTTCCAAGATCACTGGAAGAGAGATCATCATAAGAGATACCAACCGGTTTCATACATTTATCGATGGTTCTTGCTCGTGTAAAGATTATTGGTGAAATTTGGATTAGAAGCGTACCGGGCACGACATTTCCTACGCATACAAACTAATTCTTAAAAATCAAGGTTAGTCCTTTCAACACTTTCTAAATAGAACACTAAATTTTAGAGTTTATAATTTTGTTGGCATAGATAGTAATATCAAATTTTTTAAACTTTTCTTAGACATGTCTCAGATTCATTGTGATATATTGTTAGTTCATTCATATATTCCTCCTTGACTCGTACATCACAGAAAGAGTCAACTCAATTTTCATCGATATGGAGCGAACCTAAGCATAAAAATAATAATATTAATTAGATTATTCTGTCATTGTTCTAATTTGTTAACTTAATCATAAAAATAATAATATTAAACATTGTTCATAGACGAGAATTTAAACTTCCAATTACTGTTAGATTCTGCTAGTAGTCTTAGTTTCAATTTGATTCTTACGGTATTAATTATTGCTAAGAATGATTCAATCAAAATTACAGACGTGCGTGTACAAGTTGAAGCAACAATCATGGCAACAGGAAGAATATGAAATTGGTACGCATTTTGGAGTTATATTATATATAAGATTGAGTTGAGAGTTTGTATCCTGTAATGGCGGCCGACAAAGCTAAAGACAAGAAGGCGAAAAGGGACATGGAAATGGAAGCTGCCAATGAGTCTGTAAATATGTTGTCTGAGCCTTCTCTCATTCTGTTGATCATCGGAATCGCTGAAGATGACGCCGATATTAGCAGATAAGCCAGAATCTGCATACCCGATTTTAATATCAGTTGAGATGGAGGGCATATTTGCAAAAAATTAAGAACTGTTGTCGAAATTGGCTTTAACCTGATCTCCAATGAAGTCGATTATGGCAGATTTTCGAGGTGGAAACATGGATATCGCAGTTGAAACTTCATGAATTTGTCGAAAAACTTGGGCGCCCGTATAAAAAGTGGACAGAATTGCTATTGCCAACACGTATCTGTTTCAATTTTTCAATACCTAATTAATTGTGTTTCTTTTAACAGCAAAGAAGTTTGTAATCGAAGCGACTGAAATTGTGTTACCTGATTTCTTCGTATTTGTCGAAGTTTTTCCAATCGCCATGTCTATTGCAAGCCATGATAAGGAAAGCAAGCAACGAAAAGACGAGACCAAATCCTCTCAGAGCCAAAACGCGGCGTTTTAGCAGATCTTCCCTCCCCCACCGGCTCAGGATCTCCGACACCCCGGAACTGGTCGCTGCCGGCGTTTGCATTTCGACATCGGGAGTCGGATTGGCAGATGGCGGCGGCGATTGCCTTCCGACATTGACCGTCGGGAGCGCGGACGGCGCCGTTTGCTTCGTTGCAGAGTCTTCTGGATTTGACATGGGTACAATTAGTGATTGGGGTTTTTTTCTTTTTTTCTTTTTTCTTTTTTTTTTCGGTGAGAAGAACTGAAAAGGAATTTCTAGTCTTTTCTTGGGAAAACTGGATTTGTTTCTTTTTTTAAAATATTTGGTGGCATTATGAAACGACAACTCAGCTTCTCTGTTTAGGAAGCGGGTGACGAAGTTGGGAAAGAAGCCACGCCAACTAATCTTCGGACCAATCACGTGTGTTGGCTTTGTGACGTGGCGTAAATCGTGTGGTGCCAACTGTCCAGCTTGGACATTTCATGGAAACTTGACTTCTGCCCACAAAACTTTTGGTGTACAAGAAAAAAAAAAGGTTTATAGTTAAATTATAAATTGTGTCATTATTTTTTTTATTTAGTTTCTTTAATTTTAAATTGGAGAACTAAGTTTTTATAATTTCATCAACTATAATAAATAATTTATGTAGAGATTTTATCAAATAATAAAAATAATAAATATTTTACGTAATGATTAATATTGTGACTTTTAAAAAGTATGATTATTATTTTTAAACAAATGACAAAATTTAAGTATTTTTTACAATTTAATTTTCTTTTTATTATTTTAATAGTGTGTCGGTTAAATAGATTATTATATCAATTAATTGTATATTTAAATATTAATGAAAAGGTTGGTGTTAGAATAATATTAAATAATGTCCGACTAATATCCAAACTTTTAATAAAAGTAATAATAATAAAAAAAAGGAATAAAAAAATCCGTGTGGAAATTCTCAACATATCAAAATTCTTGACTTGTTTCCAACTCTAAGCAACCGAATAAGTAAAAAAAAAAAAGAGTCCAAATTAAATTTAATTATAATGGATAATTTTTTATTCCATATTAATTTCAAAGGGTATGATGGAAATTTCACCACTTATTTTTATTTAGAAGTCACCTATTGTCTCAAGTTACGTGTATATTAATTAAATATTTTATCATGGTAATTAAATAATCCCATATTCTTATTTTATTTTAGTGTTCTTTTATAGTTGGTAACCAGTTAAAAATAAAATTTAAATTTAGAAAGTCGTCATTGTAGCCCACCGACCACGGAAAACAGCGGAGAAAGGCAAGTAAGTCAATTAGACCATTGAATGCGGATCATAGAGAATTTATATTAATTTTTAATTGTTACTTAATGCCAGGCAAGCAGTGGGCCCAACCCAACAGCCAATCATATCACAGAGTCACCACTAATTTTTGGGTGCGAAACTTTCCACGTAGGATAATCATAATTCACAATTCCTTAAACGAATCATTTTTAGGAAGAAAAAACAGGGAAAATTTAAGGTCAATACAAAATAGTAAATGACAAAATTATCCCTCCGAAAAGTGTCAAAGTGTGAAAACGGAAACGGATTGGAGAGGGGTGGTTTTGTAATTTTGGCAATAGCTATCCCGGCGATTCGTTGGGGCTCACAAGCGCGTTTGTTTCTTTTTAATATTTTGAATTTTGACGATATATTTAATTATTTTAATCGAATCTTATCCGTTATGATGATTTCATTTTAGATTAAATTTATCATTATTTTATGAATTTTGATGCTTTAATTTGGTGGTTGATTTGCTTTGCTGGCTTAGCCATGATTAATTGATTATATTATTCATGTCTTTATGCGCTAATCTTCCTCTAATCCCTCTTTAGGTAAATAATCCCTTTTTGTTATTATAAAAAATTATTGGATAGAGGAAAATATTTATTGTAAAAAATAAAATAAAATTAGAAAATGAAAATAAAATACTCTTGTTGAGAAATTAAAAAAAGAAATACATAACGCGGGAGCCCGCCAAAGTTGTTAAGAGTTGATGAAGCTAACTCCTCATTACCCTCGCGTGGCAACCGGCTAAACCGGTTCCAGGTGCCCATTACCAACCGTACGTATTTTATTTCTTGTTTCCTTCTTTCTTCACTCTTCTCATAACAAACTTAACGCGGTCTGGTTCAACTCAGAGAGAGACGTAAATCAAGCATGGCTTTATGCAATGTCTTCCTTTAAGGCGCAGAATTTCTCGCCCTCAAAAGTCTTGCTCCGATTGCTACGACGGAAAGATTTTGCCATGAATTTCTACTTTAGCCCTAATTTCTCTCTATATTTCCGACCCCACGCATCTGGAAATGTCTTGATCGGAGCCAACCATACTTCTGCTCGATTTTGTTCTCGATAATCTTCATTGTTTTTCTCGTTTTTACCTTCATTTTTTTGTGATTAATTTGACTGGAATCGTGCATTTGAAGCGTTGATTCTCCTGCAAGTGTGAAGAGGACGAGTTCCGCAATGCGAAGGTTTTTATCTCTGAGGAATTTGGTTAGGGCGCTCCTTATTCCTGTGTTTCTCTTAGTTGCTCATTTTTCTTATGTTGTGATTACCACTGGTGAGTCTTGTATCACTGGAAATTTCTGTTTCTCGCCCAAAATTTCCAAGTATCGTGCCGCCGGCTTACATCCCAGAGCTTCGGCGATAATCGATGGCACTGCCCCCACAGCTGAAGAACTGTTGCGTCGTGATCTTTACACTAGTAAAGATTGGATCAAGGCCGTTCAATTTTATTCTTCAATCTTTCAAGATCTGATTTCCGTTGGGTTTCTTTCTCACAAATCGAAATCTCTGTGCGTGGAGACCCCCAACGGACAGGATGTATTTTCCTTGAAGCAGATTGGGGTTTCCGATTCGATTGGAATATTCAAGAAAGCCGCTAAGCCTCTGGTGGTGAAGGGCGAAGGACACAAGATCCCGTTCGATGATAATACCTTCGATTTTATTTTCTTGGGCGTCGGCCGCCTTGATCAGTCGTCCCGGCCGGCAGATTTTGCGAGGGAAATTGCTCGGACGCTGAAACCCGAAGGGTTTGCTGTCGTCCAAATTAGGGCTAAAGATACGTACAGCTTTCATTCATTCATTGATTTGTTTAATTGCTGCAAAATAGTTACATCACAGGATATAGATGGCCTTGATTCTAAAACGCCTTTCCTTCGCCAGATTGTTCTGACGAAGGAGAGCGTTGATGGTATTCTTGGTCATGGTGATGCGCTAACGCATCACTCAAAGTCTGACGGTAAGTGTTCTGTTCTCGGATTTAAGGAAGAACTGGTCCGAAAGGCCGAGCCATTGATCTTAGAGGAGCCACTGAAGCCATGGATTACATTGAAGCGGAATATTCAAAAGATAAAATATCTGCCATCAATGGCTGATATTAGCTTCAAGCAGAGGTACGTTTACGTTGATGTCGGAGCGAGGAGTTACGGGTCTAGTATCGGAAGTTGGTTTAAGAAGCAGTATCCGAAACAGAACAAAACCTTCGAAGTTTATGCCATTGAAGCTGATAAAATTTTTCACGAACAGTATAGTTCAAAGAAAGGGGTCAAGCTTCTTCCGTATGCAGCTTGGGTAAGGAATGAAACATTGACATTCGAAATCAATAGAAACCCAGGTCAGAAAGTCCAAGATAAGGGGAGGGGAATGGGTAGAATTCGGCCGGCGGTAGCATCGACGGGGACTTTCGTCGGCGACGTGGATGAGATTCAGGGCTTTGATTTTGCTGATTGGTTGAAAAATACTGTTACTGAGAAGGATTTTGTTGTGATGAAGATGGATGTTGAAGGAACTGAATTCGATTTGATCCCGAGATTGTTGGAGACTGGTGCTATTTGCTTGATAGATGAGATATTTCTCGAGTGTCATTACAATCGGTGGCAGAGATGTTGCCCAGGTGAGAGAAGCGCGAAGTATCAGAAAACTTATGCCCAATGCTTACATTTGTTTTCTTCCTTGAGGCGAAGTGGAGTTCTAGTTCATCAATGGTGGTGAAACAGTCTCTACATGGGCGTTTGCTTTCTCAATAAATCTTCATCTGCACTGTAAACTACTTAACTTGGAGATGGAATCGTATGCAGAAACAGCGGCGGTGATTGGTTTGAAATTCTACTTAGTTCCTGTCAACGTAATGAACCACAAATTACTGTCTGATGAACAGTTGGGTTAATGCGCCCTTCCTTCTAAGCAAAGCTATTTTGTAGCATTAGATATATAGTAGGCTATAATCATACAATGTAAGTTGAAATTCATCTCCTCATTTTGCAATACAGCTTTAGATTTTCTTGTCCACGACGGTGTAATATCGTACCATTGTGGAGGTTCTTGGTTTCTTACACGGTATCAAAGTCATGTCCTTGACTTAGTTATATTAATAGAATCCTCAAATAATAGAAAATTTGTGAGCCTCGAACAATGTATGTTCGAAGACTCCAAAGAAAGGATTCGAATCTCAATCAAGGAGAGGTTGTTCGAAGGCCGGGAAGATTGTTGAAAATTATTGAAAAGAGTAGTCTCACATTAGTTATATTAAAAGGAAGATCATGAGTTTATAAGTAAGGAACACTATCTCTATTGGAACGTTTTGAGAATGCAACATTTTGAGAAAATTAAAAGTAAAATCACGAGAGCTTATAGTTAAAATGGACAATATCATATTATCGTGAAGATTCGTGATTCCTAACGACCGATGCTACACGTGTAGAGAACCAAACCCCGAGTCTTTTAAGGTCATTTTGGCTCAGCCCAGGCTGGAATCTAGGCATCTGTTAGAGTTGCCACGCGCTAACTGTTTACAGTGAACGTGTCCGACATGCACAAACCAGACATTTCACTGTATCTCTCTCTAGTTTCTTTTTGGTGCATATTTCTTTCATTTTGCATGCAGAGAAGGAAATGCAAGGAAAAATGGCACAGGTTGCTATGGCGGTGCAGGATGAAGAGCGTTATTTTACGCTGGTGAGTGGGCACAGAATACCAGCCGTTGGATTAGGCACTTGGAGATCTGGTTCTCAGTCAGATGATTCTGTGTTCACTGCTATTGTTGAGGTATTTTCATGTCAAAAGTAGAGCCTTCACGTTCGCTTGTTTATTGATTGATGTTTTTACTGAATTCACGTTACTTTAACTTTGGCAACAGGCTGGTTATAGGCACATAGATACTGCTGCAGAATATGGAGTTCACGAACAGGCATAATCTCTCTCTTTCCCTCGATTCTAGATGCTTAATTTGTCGGATCTACACAGTTGTATGATATTGTCTACTTTAAGCCTAAGTTTTCGTAGATTTGCTTTGGACTTCTCCAAAATGCCTCATGCTAATGGAGACAGTATTCTTCACTTATAAACCTATGATCACTCCCTAAATTAGCCAACGTGGAACGTGGGACTCCCTCCCAATAATCCTTTCCTCAAACAAAGTACACTATAAGCCTCTCATGAGGCTTATGGAGCTCTCGAATAGCTCCCCTTAAATCGAGGCTCGACTCCTTTCTTTGGAGCCTTCGAACAAAGTACACCATTTGTTCGACACTTTAGTCACTCTTGACTACACCTTCGAGGCACACAATTTTTTGTTCGAAATTTGAGGATTTTATCGACATGACTAAGTTTTAGGGCATGGCTATGACACCATGCTAGGAATCATGAATCTATATAAAGCTATGATATTGTCCACTTTAAGCATAAGCTCCAAACTATTTTATATTTGCACCGGTGTAAAACTCTTGCAGGTGGGTTTTGGCCTACAAGCGGCAATAAAAGCAGGAATCCGTAGGGAAGACCTTTTCATCACCACTAAGCTTTGGTAAACAATAAAATGAATGTCAAATTTGAGTACCAAACTTGGACTTGGTTGATATCTGTTCCTATCTGGTTCCATGTGTTTTAGGTGCTCTGACCTGTCCCCAGACAGAGTTAGAATCGCATTAAACAATGCTCTTCAAGAACTCCAAGTTGACTACCTTGATCTTTTCTTGGTATTTGAAAAACTAAACCCCATCTCCATTTGGTTGATATCAACTAAAGTTCATTTTTAATATGGAAAATTGAGTTGTTGTACATCAGATTCACTGGCCCTTCCATCTCAAAGAAGGAGCCAGCAGGCCTCCAAAAGAAGGGGAAGTTTTGGAGTTGGACATGGAAGGCGTGTGGAGAGAAATGGAGAAGCTTGTAAAGGAAAATCTCGTGAGGGACATCGGGATTAGCAATTTTACTGTGAAGAAACTCGAGAAATTGCTCCGTTTTGCCCAAACAATGCCATCCGTATGCCAGGTTAGTGTTAGGAATCACGAACTTCTACCATAGTTACCATGAACACTATTTCTAAAAGGATAATGTATGATTACTTTTTTCAATAATCCTGGACTGGATAGTGTGCCTCAACTAACTCTCGTATTGTCTTTATCTCGTGTCGTGCCAGATGGAAATGCACCCAGGATGGAGAAATGATAAAATGCTAGAGGCTTGCAGGAAAAATGGCATCCATGTCACTGTAAGACATGCTAGTTACTTGAATAATTTGATGGTTATTTGGAATTTGGCTTCCTTACCTTAAGAAGGACGAAAACAAGTCCCAATCTTCGAGCAACCAACAACCAAATCGTAATCGAACCGGGTTGCAATTTATTCAATTTTTAAAGCAAGTGTTAGAAGTCACGACTCTCCACAATGGTATGATAGCGTCCCCTTTGACCAATAACCTTCCACTAAATTAACCAATGACTCTCCTCACTTATAAACCCATGACGTTCCACTAAATTAACCAATGCGAGACTCACTCCCAATAATCCTTAACAATCCTCCCCTCGAACAAAGTACACTATAAACTCTTTAATTGATGTGTTTTGTAGGCCTATTCGCCTCTAGGGTCGTCAGAAGGAGGAAGAGATTTAATTCACGACGAGGCGGTTCAAAGAGTAGCGAAGAAGCTGAACAAAACTCCAGGCCAAATTCTGGTGAGGTGGGCTATTCAGAGGGGAACTAGCGCCATTCCAAAATCAACTCACTCAGAGAGAATCAAAGAGAACATTGGTGTGTTTGGATGGGAAATACCGAATGAGGACTTTGAAGCTCTTTGTAGGATCCCAAATCAGGTAAGAAAAGTAAACCATTCATCCCATGTTTTGTTGTGTTATATGAATGGTGATAGAAATTGAAAGGTGACTTTGTGGCTTAGAAACGAGTGCTAAGTGGAGAAGATCTATTTGTGAACAAAGAGGCTGGCCCCTTGAGGAGCGTGGCTGATGTTTGGGATCACGAGGATTGAGGAGTTAATAATCCACAAATACTTGTCCACTTGGTGCCCCGCAGAAGATGTAAGTTTTCTCTGTAAAAAGACAAAAAAAAACTTGATAATGGTGTATGCTAGGTAGGTTGTGTTTGTATTTATTTGGGTAAGTCTAGTACAATCCAAATATAGATGTAAGTGTCGGGGGTTGGACAACTTGGTTTTTAGTGCATCTGTTGATATCTTTGACTCGTTAATGTTGCTAGCTGCATCGATTTTTGACTCGTTCATCTTCGAAGAATACTTGAGATCTTTGTGCTTCTATTGGTTTTTTAAATGTTGTGGTGTTTTTGATTGATCTTCAAGGTGTTGCTGAGGATTAAGACTAAATCGCCACGCCATAAATCGATTTAGTTGATTTAATATGTGTTGATTTTGGGAATCGAGTGACAGACACTCAAGAGTGTTGGATGAAAGTGTCACACGTCAATTAATTTAGGGAATGATCATGAGTTTATAATTAAATAATACACTCTCCATTGTAAGGCATTTTGGAGAATGGGTTTATAATTAAATAATACACTCGAAAGTCTGAAGCAAAGCCATGAGAACTTATGTTTAAAATGGACAATATCATACCATTATGGAGAGTCGTGTTCGTCTAACATGGCACTAGAGTCATGATCTAAACTTAACCATATCAATAGATTGACAAATCTTCAAATGTCGAACAAAGTATTGTGAGCCTCGAAGGCCAAAAAGTGACTAGAGAAGACTTGGAATCGAGCTTCGATTAAGGGAAAAAAAGTGTTACATGAATCGAACGGATTCTCGACTCGACTAAAATCACATTAACTTGTAAATGAGCTTGTTTTAATATTTAATATATTGAACGGAATAATATTTTATTTGAATTTTAATGAGTCATACAGGTTTGGGAGACATTTTCAACAGTAAGGCTATAAAGATTAGGAGGGAAGATCTTGTGGAGAAGCCTTTACACAATAAGGGTATAGTTATTGCCATTATTCAATGCTTTATTTTAATATTTATTTTAATATCTTATAAAATCAAATATTGTTGGAACGAATCGTTTATATTCTTCGCAATTATCAATTCAACACAAAAGACGAACCGTCATATATACGTGATGTAACATTATAACATTTTTTATAGTATTGAAAACATCAACTCAACCGAAAAAAGTACCGAAAACATCAACTCAACCTAACAAAATGATATATTTTAATGAAGCCACAATATTATTAAAATAAAAATTAACAAAAATGTCACGTTTTAATGAAGCTAACAATATTAATCATATCAAAATTAACAAAACGTTATACGTGAAGGACTGTATTTCTATAATTTATAATATCTTTTTCGCAAATGATATTATGACGAAATTTTCGCATAAATATAAATATAAACAAAATATTTATTTAAAATTTATTATTCCGTGAAATCGAATCTTCAACGCTGAAAATTGGGAGATTTTGGGAATATTAGGTACGAAAATATCACCGAATTCCCGTTGAAAGTACATTTCCTAGCTGCTTTTACCTTTTCAACTGTTCAATTCCCCATGTAAATTGACTTATAATTTATAATTTTCTAAAAATATATATATATTGGAAGTATTTTCTGATTTTACTATTATAAATCTATTTCGAAAATATCAAATATATACTATTTTTTCGATAATTTATTATTTAATTTTTTACAGTGAACCGTACGATTATTTATTATATATTTTTAAGGAAAGCAGCAATATTGGAAAATCAAGGCCTTTGGTTAGCTCATTTTCCAATTCCGTTGACCGTGGCGTTACCAGCTAATATCTAGATCTGGGCTGCCTCATTTTCATCTAAATATTAAACAACACAATTTATTGTAATAATTAATTAATTAATGTATAATTTAAAATTAATCATTTTTTTTTTGTTGGAATTACTGTACAGCTGTAAATTAATTCTAAAATTATTGAGAAAATCCATGTTGGGAGGAGTGAGGTGGATTGTGAAGTCTATCAAATCACTTCTAGATTTGGCAAAAATAAATAATTAATATATAATTATATGTTAAATAATATGTAATTAATTTTGATGTGGCCTAGATCGTGGAGCACGCACGGGTTTAGTCCTTACCCTTTATTTATTTTTTTTTCAAATTAAAAAAAAAAAAAAATTGGTTTATCAATCTACCTAACTTCAATAATGAACCGAAAAATAAAATAAAAAATAAAAAATAAAAATAAAATTCCTCTCCTTATAAATTCCCTTTCCAATTCTCTCCCCCACTTCGTCCTTCTATCGCTCTCTCCCGCCATGACTGCCCAAGTGCTGCCCGAGCAACCGCTTCAAAGCAATATTCATCTCTTGCAAAGGGACAGCCCTGCCCCTTCCTATAAAAGGTATTAAAATAATATATATGTATGTATGTATGTGTGTGTGTATGTATGTATGTATGTATGAGCTTGTTGTTTTGGTTTTAGGTTGGAGGGAAAGGTGGCGATTGTGACGGGCGGCGCAAAGGGAATCGGAGAAGCGACGGTGAGGCTGTTCGCCAAACATGGAGCCAAAGTAGTGATTGCCGACGTGGAGGATCTCCTCGGTGAGGCTTTGGCCGACACGCTTTCTCCAAATCCAGTGTCGTTCGTCCACTGTGACGTAAGCTTGGAGGAAGACATGGAGAATCTAATCAACTCGACGATGTGTCGTCACGGCCAAGTCGACATACTATTCAACAATGCCGGAGTTTTAGGTAACCAATCCAAGACTCGTAAGAGCATCGTTGACTTTGACCCTAACGAGTTCGAGCGCGTGATGTGTGTGAACGTCAAAGGCGTCGCGTTGGGTATAAAGCACGCGGCGCGTGTAATGATTCCCAGAGCTACCGGCTGTATAATCTCGACTGCTAGCGTGGCAGGTGTTTCAGGAGGTATGGGTCCACATGCTTACACGGCATCCAAACATGCCATTGTTGGCCTCACTAAGAACACTGCCTGCGAGCTTGGGCGTTATGGTATACGTGTCAACTGCATTTCGCCGTTTGGTGTTGCCACGTCGATGCTTGTGAACGCGTGGAGGGATGACGGAGACGAGTGCATGAACTTCGGGATTCCGTCGCCGGCTGAGGTGGACAAAATGGAGGAGTTCGTTAGGGGTTTGGCTAATCTTAAGGGCCCCACATTGAGGCCTAAGGATATCGCTGAGGCGGCGCTTTATCTTGCCAGCGATGAATCTAAGTACGTCAGTGGCCATAATCTCGTTGTTGACGGTGGAATCACCACTTCAAGAAATTGTATCGGCTTTTAATTTATTTTTATTTTTTAATTTCCAGATATTTGTGGAAAGGAAAAAAAAAAAAAAAAAGACACCCATATACCTGTTGGTTATACTTGGGAGTAGGATTAATTTAATTTTAATTTTTTATTTGTTGTTTGTTCTATAATTATTTAAATTTTTAGTTCTCTTTGCTAATTTTTAAAATATAAAAAAAAAAATATAGAAGTGGAAAATCAGTGGGGGAGAATTTTGTCGGCCGATTTAATTTTTTATGGTACTCAACGAAATCAAACTAAAAAACAGAGAAAAAGCCACGTCACTAGCATGATTGGACAGCAAGAACTTGGAGATCCTTGTCGATTAATTGGGTGACGTAATCTCACAAGTTATGTACTTATAGCATTTAATTGGAAGGGCCTCATTTATCCATTCCAATTATTTAGTAAAATAATTGGAAAAAAATATTAAATTACCAAATTGGTCATGAACTATAAAGTTTTTATATTTTTTAATTTTATATTTCTTAAATTTTTAATTTTATATCCAAAAGGTCTCCAAAAGACCTAACATTTTTTAAATTTAATAAATTTTAATTTAACCAAAAAAAAAAAAAAAGGAAAGATCAAAGGTGCAAGAGGCAAATGGAGAGAAGACAGCCCTGTGGGAATTGAAGGGGTGTTGGTCGGCATCAAGGCTGTCATATTGAGAGTTTATAAAAATAAGAAACAAAGAGACGAAAAATAGCTACCTGTGATTGGGCAGTGAGTGAGGCAAGGTCACTGACGGGGGAGAGACAGAAGGAGAGCTGTAAAGGAGGGGCGGGGAAAAAGTCAGCAAAGCCAGACTGACGTATATACTCTTTCAATACACAGAACCATAAAAGAAAAGGGAATAAAGTTTATTATATTATTACATAATTTGCTAAGTTTGGTGTTGAATAAATGGTACGGAGCATGCCTGTTTCACAAGAAAGTATGCGAGGATATCATTAATTTATGAAGTTGTAGACATTATTTAACCAATTTGCAATTATGAATGTGAGATTACGTGTCTATAGGACGAAACACGTTTAAAAATCATGAGGCTGACAGCGATACGTAACGTACCAAAACGGACAATGTTTACTAGAGGTAGACTTGAGTTGTTACAAATGATATCAAAGATAGACACTGAACAAAAATGATATCAAAGAAACGAAACATTCGTTTAAGGATGTGAAAACCTCTCTCTACCAATTTTAAAATTGTGAGACTGGTGAGAGTGTACAATATTTACTAGCAGTCAACTTTCTTACAATAGTTGTATTCTTTGGTATTTACAATAGTGAGAACTGAGGACACAATGGGTTGGCACCGACAGAAATAGAGTTAAGAGTCGATGAGAATTGCAATGAGTAGAATTGGATTTCATGACTCGAAAGCAGTATTTTCTACTGTTCGAAGTGGGTCCTTGCCTCATGAGTTAAATAGACATATCTAGTGATTTCTTGGACGGTGGGTAAATGGCAACTCGAACACGCAAGTGGTCAAAGTCCAAAATTCAACCCAAAATTCAAACTTGTTTAGCTCTAAATTCCCCATCCTTCTCTATACTTTTTAACCTTTGACCAACTGAAAATTCAACATCAACCTCAAACTTTCCACATTCTTTGAATCTGATATTGGTATTAAGGCACAAATATTATTCTCCCACCAAACTCAGATTCAATCTCCATTATTATGTCAATTCATTTAAAAGCTTTATTCTAAAATAGAAAATCACGAGACACGCGAAGTTTCGCTTCATTTTCTTCAGACAAAAATCATGTTACCATGTCTGCTAACTCGGGTATGTTACCATGTCTGTTAATATCGTCGAAGTTCAATGATTTAGCCACCGAAAAGTGTACATTGTTAGTAGCTAGTAACTGTCATTTGGACGTGGTCTTAGTTTATTCATGTACCTCTCATTTACTCGAGCGTCACGTGCGCACTAGTTACACCTTCGTATTAGAGTGGAACTTCTCTCAGTAGGATGTGGTCCGAAAGCGAACCAAGGTGGAAGATAGGTGTATGTGACGTTTGAGTAAGAATAGGTATATAAATGAATTTAGATTATATTTTGCAAATGAGAGTGATCGCAAGGATAAAAAAAGTTAAAAAATGCTAAAAAGATGCATAATAGTTCCGTCGTAAAAACTTTAAAATGAAATGTGTTTAGCTTAGAACAATCTTAAAATGACATGGCACGGGCACGGAGACCAATGCCTCGATAGAACTCGGATGGATGGATGTTCAGGACGTCCCGATGAGATGAGCGACCCACGGCCCGTCCTCGATGGCATGACCAAGTGAGTTATGATGGCTGACGACACCCGAAAATCAAGATGCCGTCAAGACATATGGGCCATGTCGATGGAGATCGAGATGACAAGGAGAGACGCGGCGTTGTATTGAGAGACCTTGGACCCGAGCAGAGGCAAGGTCGAACTGAATGACTTGGCCTAGTGTAGAAGCAAGTCGGATGTGTCGCAGACGATTAAACATGCACGCGCAGGCGGCGTGTGTGGGTGAACAAGCAGCGATGTTCGATGGACGAAAACAAACCTCGCTTAAGGTCCGATGAAGCCACAAAGCCGGAGCAAAAAATATATATGGGGCTTAATTCTCCTTAAGGCTGGTCGTGAGTGTGTCAAGATCACGACGACCGCGCGGTAAAAAATATAGGACCGTGACAGTGAGCGGTGTACGTGAATTGCTCGAACACTCCGGCCTGTTCTGGCAAGGACGTTGGCTGCTGCACATAAGCAATGTGCTGAGGTTAGGCCCATTTCTGTTGAACCCCCCCTTGTTTAGATTAAATAAGTCCATGTCAGCACAAATTCATGTCTACAAGCAGCCACGTCATTAAATTTATTAGTTCATTAACACCATACAGCAGCCATCTGTCATCCCCGGTACAAACCGAACCGAACCTAATCTAACAAATCAGTCCTCGAGCTCGTAAGAATCAACTCATTTGAGCTAAGAGACTAACATGAATTAGTACACTCTTTGTTCGGTTTTCTCGAAAGATTTTGCCATACTTATAAATCAACCAACGCGAGATTACTCATAACATTCCTTTCCTTGAACAAAGTACTTTCCTATCGATAATATTCTGTCAACTACATTGGTACGTCGCCGCTCGCTGTTGATGCAAGACATCAGCACATGAGCTCACCAGCCATGCACGACCGACCAAAACGACTCAAAACTGGGTTGAACAACACCTTCCTGGGTGAACGAACTAGTTTTAATTTCTGTTTAATGCTTTTTTGTTGTTTCTTTTTATTACTCCAAAAATAAAATAAAAAGTAAAATATCACTTTCCTGAAGAAGTTTTTATAAAAAAATTTATAATAATTCCGATTTTTCCGGTTGATTAGACAAAAATTGCACATCGTGCTTGCCACTCACTTGAAAATCATTTCACTTTTCACTTAAAATATATTTTATATATATATATATATATATATATTTTATTTTTTTTTATTGCATTTATTACTCTTCCTTTATCTCTATTATTTATTTGATAAATAAAGATTTTTACTAACGAATATTTTAAATATATATATATATATATATATATATATTTTACAAAAAAAACAAAAAAATTATTGACTAGTTTAAATTATTAAAATCTTGTAAATTTATTAGTCAATATGCACATTAATTGATCGAATATAAAAATTAAAGTAAACAAAATTAATAATTAGTGGTGAAATTAGTGGTGTGGGCATTAAGGGAAAGAAGTTCAAAACAAAATTTTGGCGCACTTATAAGCAAAACCACTAATTTATTGATTATTATGATGCTAACCTACGATCTCCGACATTTCTTAATTAACAATTAATTCTTTTATGAGATATAAATGATGTCAACTAACCATAGTTTTCGACTCTAATTCCCAATTAATTATTAATTAACACACACCACGAGTGTCTCCACTTTGGTACCCGTTGTTTGGTTTCCGGTTTTGTCCCTTTCCTTGTCCAGTTTAGTCTCAGTGGAATTCCACTACAAACACTATCGCATCGCCTGCAACCAAACAGCCACCTTCCGCTTTTTCCTTTTTTCTTTCCATTTTTTAGTACAAGAATGTAATAAATATATATATCATTTGTCACACCCAACTTTTTTTAAAAAAAATATTCGCTTATGAGCATATATTAAATTTTATTTCTTTATGTTATTATTTTATTTAGGGTTTAATTTGATGGAATAGAAGATTTATAATTAAGACAAATTAACCGACTTTAATATTAATATCCAAAAAGAGACCAACATGCTTAAATGAAGTGAGGAAATAAAAAAAAGTCCAAAAAAACAATTAAAAATTGCCCCACCACTCTAATTTAATAATACTTTTATAATTTTAAATAATTTTTTAAAATTAAATTAGATACGCTGAATCTAAAATAAACTTGATGTAATACGTAACTAACCTTTCGATTAAATGAAGTCAAAAGAAGAACAGTATTATTTTGATATCGAAAGAACATAAGATGGGAAAATAAAGGCATCTAGATATCTAAGCTATGGACAAGAACTAACTAGGTTTAGAATGAAAAGACGAGAAGACGATAAAAAGTTGGGAAGAGGTCTAAAGAGAAAAGACGTTGAATATAATGATAATCAGTAATTAACACAGTTCATTGAATAACGTGTTATATATAGTATAAATCTTTTTAGCGGACCAGATTCAAAATCGGGACGGAAAGTTTCACAAAATGCAACAAATTATCAGGGCTTGAAACACATAAATAACACATGGAATAAGGTCACGGTACCTATGAATCTATGTATATGATAGAGTTAATTATTTAAAAGTCGTCATCATCTATCAATTTTAGATATATATGAACATTTCTCCTAAATTAAAAGAACCCTCCTTTTAAATTTATTCCTAAAAGAAAAAGTGCTTCGAGATCAAGCCCACCGTTAGCAGATATTGTCCATTTTAGTCCGTGTATCGTCGTCAGCTTCACACTTTCATAAGAAATGCTTCGTTTTCCTCTTTAATCGATATGAGATCTCACAATTCACCCTCTTTGGAGGTCCAGTGTCCTCACTGGCACACTGCTTGGCTACTGACTCTAATACCATTTGTAGCAGCTTAAACCTGCCACTAGGAGTTACTTATTATCTATTGCTCGACCCAACAAAAATAAACCAATATTAGTTAATATTTATGCATTGCAGTGATAAGTAAATAAAAAGTACTATTTACTTTTTTATTACTTTTTGTTGAAAATGATTTACCTTTATGACTAAAAGGTAGAAAATTATATAATTTAATGGTTAGGCCCCTAATTAAATCACATTATTTATAATAATGTTATCAAATTTAATAATTAATGTTTATTATACGAAATTTATAATTTTACCAATAAAATACATGGAAAGAAGGCGGTGACGGAAATAAAATGAAAGGCGGGAGCAGGATGAGCACTACGATGGGAGAGTGGTGGCGTGGCAGTGCATAGACGGAAAGAGACTGACGGTGAGTGTGGGACTGGGAGGTGCTAGGTCACTGTAGTATTTCCTCGAGAGGTCCAGGCTAACGAGGTTTAGGACACGTCGACTTTTTCTTTTTAACATTTAAATAATTTTTCTATTAAATTAAAATAGTTTTTTTAAATATTTATAAAAATAAAATCGAAAATAGTAATTGTGAAATAAAAGGAAGAAAGTTGGCGAATAATTAATGGAAAACGAAAAGCTTCACAAATCACTAGCCATTTTGAATTGAAATCCTTGGCGGGCCCCACATACTGACTAGACGCTGTGGCTATAAATATGGCTGAAATAAAGCGGGGCAGCCACTCATATCAGCAAGCTCCGGCGACTTGCATCCAAAAAGTGTAGCTCTCGGGAAGGGAGAGCGGCGGCGGAAGGTGCGTGCCGATCAGGATGGAGAAGCAGGGCACGTGCATTACTTACTCAGCTGGTAACTCCACGGCGGCGCCGCCGCTGAGTGGGTTGTTCATGTGCCCGTCTTCCCCATCGTGACCACTGCAAACCTTAGTTCTTAATTCACGAAACAGAGATCCAAATTCAGGTAAATTTATTTATTTATTTTTATTTTTTCGTTTATTGCAAAAAATATAGTTGAAATTTAAAATTAAGAATTAGAATATTCAAGTTGTTTGACAAAAAAAATGGAATTAACTGTGGAAAAAATGAAAAAGAAGATACGGATGAAATTCTTGGATTCAAAGATGTCGAATTGTGAATTTAATGGGATTCAGATTCAAACTGATGAGTCCAATTCGTTGACTAAATCTTTAATTTTATCAACTTCGTATTAATCATAATTCCAAACCAATTATACAAAAAAAAAAAAAAAAAAAAAAAAAAAAAAAAAAAAAAAAAAANTTTTCTTTCTTGATATAATACTCTCGTATATTCGAGATTTTATCGAGTTGTTTGAATATGAGAAGTATTACATTTCGATTTAAAAAAAAAACAATCAAAATTTTGAATTAACGAAAAAATTAGTTAAAAAGTTAATATCGGAATGATTTATATTTTCTTAAATGGATAAAGTTAGAATTACAAAAATAGTGGAATCGATAAAGATTTTAATTTGTTATTTGACAAAAAAAAAAAAGACAAAAAACGATTAGTTGATGTTTTTTTAGGAAAATGAATAGAAGTACTAAGTTTTTAAAGAAAATGATTGCATGTAAATATTTATGATTCCCATAATATTTTTTTAAAAAAATTAATAGAAGTTTTTTATTTTTAAAATAAACCCAAAATTTTGGAAATTTTAATGAAATTATAGACTAAAAATAGACAAAAATATGGAAGACAAACCATGACTAAACTTCTATTTAACTTTATTGACCGAAATATTAGAATGAAACCTGACCGAAACCTGACCTCACACGTTGTCGAATTAAAGAAGATGAAGAATTTTGCGACGTTACAACTACTGTACGTCATCGTCGAAACTATCATCAAAATTTTATAATTTTCTAATAAACGAAGATAGATTAGGATAACAAGTTTGCGTTGGTCTCTTTTGAGAGTGATTTATACATGAACAGAAATCGAGTTTTGATTTCGATTCATTAGTTGAAAAATCTAAACACGAATGGAAAGAATAAAGGTACAACTTCTTCACATCTTTAGAATCACGCGCAAAATAAATTCGAATGGACACAAATGCGAAAGCTTCAACCTCTTTTAGCATCCTTTTTTGAACTTATTACACATGTGGAGCCTCTCGTGTATCATGTGAGCTAGCTCATTTCACTGTAGTGGCACAATCTTCTCCTTCTTCCACGGAGAAACTAATGAAATCTTCAAACAATCACTCAGAATAAGTTTTGGTGTGAATCAGTAGAGCAATAAATGAAACTAATCCACTAAGTTCTAACCAAATATTCAATCAATTAATCATAAAAGAAGTGGAATTGATCCACTTGATATCCACAGTAAGGCATACAATGAAATAGTTGTCCCAAAATGAATGGTCAATAAGAGTGATAACACCAAAGAATCCTATATGAAAGTAAGAGCAAAATAGGCAGAGGAAGAGGTCAGCTGTAATGGTTAAGGTAAAAATATTAAAAAGAAAAAAAAAAAAAAAAAAAAAAAAAAAAAAAAAAAAAAAAAACTTTGGTTTGGTTTGTGATTAGTTAGCTTTCTTCTTAAGAGCCATTGAATAAGGTATATCATTTCTTCGACACTTCAGTCACTTTAACTACACTTTCGAAGCTCCCAATTAAGTTAAGATACCATGTTAGAAACAACGAATCTCCACAATGACATGATATTGTCTATTTTGAACATAAGCTCTCGTGATTTTGTTTTTGGCAGACCAATGAAGATTGTGTTCTTTAAACTCATGATTTTCTCCTTAATTAATCCGTGTGGGACTATTCCTCTCAATAATCCTTAACAAACCCAAATCGTGTAGAATGAATTAGGTTGATCGGATTTTTCGAATTATCAATCTTTTGAACTAATCTAATGATTATCAAATCCTTGTGGGAAATCTTGAAGATAATGTAGTTTGAAAGTTTTCTGGTTTTCTGGTTTTCTTTTGAGTCATTTTTTTTTTCATGTTATGACTTGTATTCAACCACTATAAATAAAGGCATCCCACCCTCCTTGTGTAGCAAAGTGTGTAAGGACATGTAATATAAAACACAGAAATCCTAGATTCTTTTTAGTTGGGTTTATGTAAAGGTTCGTTCAAATATATATATATTTTAATTACACAGCAGCCTCCAACTTCCAAGTGGGACTCTGAAGTTCTTCAAAAAGTTAATGGTGAGTGAGATTCAACAAAGAAATTGGATGGACCCGCCTTTCAGAAAATAATGGAAAATAGGTTTATGACACACTACTCAGTACTAACTACTACTAAGTTGACCGCTAGTAAATATTGTCTTCTTTGAACTTTTCCTTCGATGCTTTCCCTTAATGTTTTAAAACACGTTTACTAGGAAGAGGTTTCCACGTCCTTATAAGAAATGTTTTGTTCCCCTTTCTAACCAATGTAGAATCTCACAATCCACCCCCTTGGGAGCCCAACGTCCTCATTGGCACACCGCCGTCCGGTGTCTGGCTCTGATACCATTGGTAGGAACCACAAACCTCTACAATAGTATGATATTGTCCACTTTGAGCTTTAGCTCTCGTGACTTTACTTTTGATTTTCCTAAAAGGCCTTGTACCAATGGAGATAACTTCTCTATCTCCTTGTAAAATCTCCCTTTTCAGCCCAAAATTAAGAACTGGCCACTCTTCACATCAGTTTCTAACAGAGGAAAAAAGAGTCCATTCACTAGGGCAACCTACTGAGGTAGGATGATATCCAATTTACCAAACTCCGACTATAAAGTTCTTAGTCCAACTCCCATGCACGCATGTAAACCCAAGGAACATTATCTAATCAGATCTAATATCTAGGCACTTGCAAAGTTCCTAATTCATTAGCAACAGGCCGTCTATTTCAGAACAATCTACGCTTTCATATTGACGAATACAAGAAAACAAAGTCCCATGGCGACATCGAATACGAAAAACTAGAGGCTAAGTTTATAGGCATCCAGGATCAGATGATTTTGATTACAGTTTATCTGAACAAAATATGTGAGATATCTGAAAACAGCCACTAATGATAAGATGCCAAAATGACCATGACATAACATGGCAATAGCAGGCTCATATTAGCTTGGCTTCGTAGATCCACATTACTTCTTATACTTAAAAAGCAGACTAATCAACTAGCATCAAGTAACATGCTTGTTTTCTTGCCAAGCTAGCCAAAGTTTCCACTATATTCACAGCTTAGGATTAAATAAGTTATCTTTACAGCAGAGCAAAGTATTGGGGAAAAAAAAGTAATGAATAATGCTCAAGTGAATCATCTTTGATAAAAAAACAAATTATGGGACAATGATGATTTATAATATGGCTTGATAAAAAGTATGCATTGGTTAAAGTTTCCACTTACATTTACACCACCAGAAGGTTGAGCTGCATAGAAAGGGAAGGGCGTGTCCTCTCTTTTTTCAGACAAAAGGTTATGTGAAGTAACGATCCGGTCTACCACAACACGAGTTAACAAAGTTGTCATTGCAATACCTATCCATTGTCACAATTGCACTATGTCAGGACTCGGAGTATGACTGTGAGACACTTACTTTTACCCTCAAATAAATGATTCAACTAAAACTTGGGTTGCTGTTGGCATGGGCGACATATGATGCTCAAGTGTAACAGTCCAAGCCTACCGCTAGCAAATATTGTCTTCTTTAGACTTTTCCTTCTGGGTTTCCCCTCAAGGTTTTAAGACGTGTCTACTAGGGAGAGGTTTCCACACTCTTATAAGGAATGTTTCATTCTCCTCTCTAACCAGCGTGGGATCTCACATCAAGTCTCAGCTCCGTTCTTAATAAAAGGTTTTAGGATAAAAAGTTGTAGAAAACATTTGGAAATCAATTTGAGAAAGCAATGTTATAGACTAGCAAGCAATAAGTAACGATGATGACATTAACATAATATAACCCAAATACGAAAAATCGACAATCGACAACAAGTTCTTATTGTAGATATGATTGTAAGTGACATACACACATAAATTATAATATAAAATAATAAAGATCTAACTAACATGAAAGTAAGTAAAAAGATATGCAATGAGCATATGGAAACACGTCGTAAACAAGCATGACGGTAACGCTAACCTACAAAAGTTTAAATTAGCTAGAAAGTATCTCACCAGAAGTTGAAATCTGACGAGGGAAACAACTTCCAAGAATGGCTTCAATTACATCACCATTATTAAATAAACCATTGATCATAATCCTAAAAGCCAGCAAGTAATCTGCCAGACCGCTTTAGCAGCATCTCACTTCTAAACTTCCTTGCATCATCAAGCTTCCGATTATGCACAACATTTCCAAGAGAATACTGTAAGTAATCGCATCAGGTTTGCACCCCATTTGAATTCCTGTTTCTGGATTACCTTGTTTGCATAATCCACATTCTATAGTATAAATTTAAGGAACTAAACCAAACAGGCATTTCATCAAACAGTTCATCTGCAATCCTATTATCCCCATTCAAGAAGGCCTGAATCCATCGGCCTTCATTTTATTCAATGGATCGAAAGCATCTGAACTCGTCCCTCTCTTAACGAAGAACTTAATTACATTAGAATAATCCACAAAAACGGGATAGAATCATACCTCTTTTGTTCCAGAAAGCTAAGCATCTCACTGCGAGAGGATTCCTCTTCGTTATCAAATTATCGAAAATCTCTATAGCATTGCTAAATTTAAACAAAATACTAATGTTTCCATTAAGTACCAAAAAAAAATTAAGATAATTTTATTAATTTAGCCTTATTTTTATTGATGAATAGTTTAAAGAAATTATAAATTATTTAGATTAAACTCCAAATTGTTTGATTAAAAATTAAAATAAACTACTTAGGTCCAAACTTAAATTAAACTTCCTCCCCCTTCTTTTAAATTAAATTATTTTAAATTGACGACATGTTACGCTAGCGGTGATTTTGCACGAGATCAACGAGGACGAAAGTGGCAACGATTAGAATTACTGTCCAAAACGTGTAATAAAAGCCTTTTCACGTGTTATTATTATATCTTCTTTGGTATTGTTTGAAATAGTTCGTATCACTAAAATGTTAACCTATGTCTAAGTTTCACGAACGTTTAAGTTTTTTAGATGAAAAATTTATATATTTTTTAGACAAAATTGGAAAATTTTGTGATAATCGGGATTGAAATAGGTGGCAAAGATAAGGGTAGAGAAGTTTTCCTCATTTCCGAACCGTCTAATAAACATCTCTAATAATAAGAGTCTCAAAACAAGTCGTCCATGTGAGCTCAAATTAATGTTTTTCAAGTCCGATTCCAAAGAAGAGAGGAAAAGTTTTTTGCAATCCTAATCGTGAAAATAACACGAACAATTTAAGTCAAATTCTCTTATAAATACTTTATTATGATCTCGGTAAAGATACTATAAACCCAAGTCCAATATTATTATGATCCCGTGAAAGGTACTTTTATTTTTGTTACGGTCCAAACCCACCAATAATAGATATTGTTTGATTTGGCTCATTACATATCGTCGTTATTCTTGTATCTAGTAGGGAGAGATTTTCATACCTTTATAAGAAATGCTTCATTCCCCTCTCCGACCGATATATGATCTTACAATTCATCCTTCTTGGTGGTCCAAAGTCCTCATTGGCACACCACCCGGTATCTGGCTCTAATACCATTTATAACAACTCAATCTCACCGCTAGCAAATATTGTCCGTTTTAACTCATTACATATCACTATCAATCTTAAAGATGATTTGTTTTTTCGTCGTTAAATCACATGCAGTTTAGGTATATACTCAAATTTGTACAAAATTATTAAAATTATTATTAAAGCAACGAGTGGATGTACACCTCCAAATCAAAAAAGCTATGATTTCCCACCTTCATTACCCACTCTTTTATTGGACGGTGACATATTTAATTATTCTCAATCTCTGTTCCTTTCTTATTCTAATTATTAAATTACCCCTAATTATAGACACCACAATTCTGCCAAACATGCCCATTCAAATAAGTCAACCATCAAACCATAGGTTATACACCAAATTAATTCTTGGGGGGTCCAAATATATTATTAATATAAAGTTTAATCCCAACTGAATAAATATATATATGCCCAAAGCTCCAACTAATATAATTTGTCACCCAATTGTTTATACAAAAATTTTAAAATACTAACTTATGATTAATAAATTAGAATATGGTTATTTAAAATATGAAACATATAATATTTCAATTAAAAATAAATGCAATCAATTACTCAATTTTTATAATTAAGAAATTCAGCCAGTACTGAGTAGGGTCAAATGAAATGATAAGTGGAAAATGAGGGTTAAATTTGCAATAATTTAAGTTTCTTGGGCTAATTTCGAATAAAATGGAAATTTTGTGGCACATACATGACATTTCCGTTGGAGAAAAAAACAAAAGCCAATCAACCGAAGACGCGGGACAAGTATCCTTAATTGTGGGTCCCACTCAATACCAAAGGCATAATTATACATCCACGACTTTTATTCCCCACCCCATTTTTTATGACGTCATTATTTGTTATTAATACTAATCATTCACGACCATGCATAATCCATAGTAAATGGAATATTAATTCCAAAAAAATGCTAAAAATTGAGATGCGTCTGATTTCTGATGGACGGCTACGATTAAGGAGTGAAAAAAGGCTGACGAACGAACGCTTACCGTTGGATAGTTGTAATGAAATATGATTGCGACGCGTGGCGGGCGCATTGATTGGAGTCTGTGGAGTGCTTAGTGGATGGAAGCTCTAGGAGACCGGCGTTCTAAACTGGAAGGGCAAATTATGCCGAAAAGAAAAATAAATTTAAATAAATAAAAAACGGTCTTTTTTTGTTTTTTCCATTTTCTTTCTGTTTTGAAGAAAAGAAAGCAGAGGCAGAGGGAGAGGGAGAGAGAGAGGAGAGAGGAGAGAGGAGAGAGNGAAAAGAAAGCAGAGGCAGAGGGAGAGGGAGAGAGAGAACAAAGAAAACTAAGAAAGAGAAGATGCAAAAATGGTTGNAGAGGAGAGAGGAGAGAGAGAGAGGGAGAGTTTGACGATTCTGTGTGGTATGAGAAGAAAACAAGAAAATCCCTAAAAAGTTATTCTGAACTTTCCCATTTCTTTCGGTCGTAGGGACGATGGCGGTGTATTTTCCTGGAAAATTATGCTTCTGAATCTTCCATAATTGCCGTTGTTTATCTAAATTTTTGTTGTATTTCTGCGGATAAACGTAGTAGGTTTGTGTTTCAATCAGAGAGAATCGGAGGGGAACAGAAGGTAAAGGATGTCTATATCCTCTTCTTCTTCAGCAACTGTAGCAGTCGAGAAGGCTACCAGCGACCTTCTAATCAGTCCTGATTGGACTATGAACATCGACATATGCGATTCCATCAATTCTAATCATTGGTAAACCAACCATTTCATCTTCGGTTTGACTTTCTAGCCTCTTGAATTCAGGCTTCGATCATAATCTTTCATGTCTCAAACTTTCTTTAATTACTTAGTTGTTAATTTTCTTTGATGCGATGTTGAACGTGCGGACGGACATATATGCGTATGGATTTTTCCGTATTTCTTTTGTCAGTTGTTGTTTGTTGGAAATATTGTATTTTAGGATTGTTCTCGTCTTGTTATTATTATTTATTTCTGTTTCTTTGATGTCTCTAATTTTAACGGCGTTTGCTTGATTTCTCTGGGGGTCGATATGGTAGGGGACGGGGTTATCTAAGAGCGTAGATGCCATTTCTTCGCTTCCCCTTCTGAAATTGATGTTTGGAGCAACTTTTTTTTGTCGAAGAAGTTCTGTTTGACATTAAGTTAATGTTAGTCTGATAGTTTGTGGATTCGATTTCTTAATTGGTGTTTGTCATCAAATTTAGTTGGTTGGTGGGGAAGAGGGAAAGATGGTGTTCAGGGCGTTATCTAGAAACGTGTGGGATTATATCTCTCTTTTACTGTTAATTTTCAACTATTTAGCTTTCTCCTCTTCACTTGCTGAAATTTTGAACTTATGTTTAGCCAACTTTGTGGATGTTCTGTTCCTCAGGCAGGCGAAAGATGTCATGAAAGCTGTGAAAAAAAGGTTGCAACACAGGAATCCTAGAATTCAGCTGCTGTGTCTAACGGTATTTTTTTTTTTTTTGTTCTTTTTTTTTGGGAGGGAAGGGGGGCAAGGCTCCTTGAATTGATCATCAAATATAGCCCATCGATTTAATTGTTAGAATCTATTCACCCTAGATGCATATCCAATAGGAAGTTTTATATCTAAATTGTCTGAACAAATGCTTCGCTGTCCTTGTGAAATGTAGCTTATAGAGACAATGGTGAAGAATTGCGGTGATTATATCCATTTTCAGATTGCTGATAAAAACATTCTTGGAGAGATGATCAAAATTGTCAAGAAAAAGGTAAAAGATTAAGATCGTATATTTGGCTTCTTGGTTGTTAGTCTCCCTAATCTCTCCCTCCCTCCCTCCCACTCTTTTGCTTATTTACTCTGTTTTGAGTGGATTCATATGAGTACTTTGCGTGAATGTTTGAATTTGTGGCCATCTGCATGCACCTAGCTGTCAATTCTTTTTTCTCTAAGTAAATATTATAGTTGACATACTGTTAATTGATTGAGATTAAAGGATTGAAAGGATGGCTTGGCTTAGTATGATTGTTTGATTATATCGGAACATTACTTAAGTCATGCCTCAATAATCTCCCTTGCTCGTTACCAGGAAGAAACAATTTGGGGAGGATAGTAATGAACTCTTCATCCAGAAAAGCCAATGTGCTAAGAAATATTCTTGAGCTGGTTTTTTTAAATATAAAATTACAGATTGAACCTGGCCTTCAGACTTCTTTGTTTTACTTATTTACAAATTATCGAGCACTCGTATGAATGTTACTCAACTCTAATGATCATCTTGTTTTTTCTTAGTGTAAACCTGCATGTAGTGTACTTTGATATTGAACTGTGTAATCTATGGGTTATTCTATTCTTGGGTGTATGATGAATGAGGGTATGCACTTTATCCAAATGTATCATTTATGTCCAAGTTTAACCTTTGCATGCACTTTTCCATGATGCAGGCAGACATGAATGTGAGGGACAAAATCTTAGCGCTGTTAGATTCTTGGCAGGAAGCATTTGGTGGACCTGGGGGAAAGCATCCTCAATATTACTGGGCGTATGATGAATTAAGGGTATGCATTTACTATTGATAGCTGTTTATATACTTTTTATGTGATTTGCTGACAGATAGGCCAATCTGGGAATCTTGTTAGCAACAGACATTCTTGACATGCCATGTTAATTGACTTTTACTATATCATCAAAGATTGCATGGTCATACTATCCATAATTGAAAATTTATGTTCTTATTTTCATGAAATTCAAACTATTTTAGAGTTTATTAATCTCAAATTTTGTGGACACAGCGTTCTGGAATTGAATTTCCCAAACGCTCATTAAATGCTGTTCCAATTTTTACACCACCTGCTTCCAATCCAACCCTAAGGATTACACAAGCTGGCTTTGGAATGCCTAGTAACTCGTCAAGGAGGCTTGATGAGACAATGGCAACAGAGATTGAAGGCCTAAGTTTGTCGAGCTTGGATGCCATGCTTAACATTATGGAGCTCCTGAATGATATGCTGCAAGCTGTGACTCCTGAAGACTCTCTTGTATGTTCAATGATATTTTCAGCATTTTCATGCTCTGCTTATGGAAAAAATCCCTTACCCATCCCATCTCTGCTTGTAGGCTATTAAAGATGAGGTGATTGTAGATCTTGTAAATCGCTGTCGTTCTAATCAAAAGAAGTTGATGCAGATGTTGACAACAACCGGGTTCGCTCCTTTATAATTACTGTGCACTTCTGTTTGTCTCCATCTATTTTCTTGTGTGCTTTCATTCTTTCTTTCTCGCACGAACTCAGTAGGTTCATACTTATTGAGTGTCAGATTGAAGTAGGAAACCTGTCACTTTCGAAATTTTGGAAGTACGTGCTGTAGATATTGGTTTTGGATGAATTCTAAACTGCTAAATTTCATGGGGTTATAATTGTCCTATAGCAACTGGGTGTGTTCTATAGAAGGTCCGGAATTCCGTTTTTTAGTTTTTGTATGATGATTGATATCTTTTTTTGTTTTTTTGTTTTTTTTTTTTTTTTGCAATTATGTAGGGATGAGGAACTTCTCGGTCGAGGTCTGGAGTTAAATGACTCCTTGCAAACTGTACTTGCTAAACATGATGCACTTGCTTCTGGTTCTTCTGGTTCTGTGTTGCCAACTCAATCAAGAAATCTGAGCCTGCAGCGGCCGGAGTCGTCTGCTGCCACACAGAAAGTGAGTGAAGTAAGAGGTTCAAGCTTAAGAGATTCTAGTCCTCCACCAAATGTGAATAATTCATCATCAACTGCTTCTTTAGCAAGGAGGCCGATAGAGGAGGACGACGAAGAGGAGGATGAGTTTGTACAACTGGCTCGAAGGTTAGTCATGATTGGTTGCCAGGTTTTCATATTCATTCATCATCGTTAGGGATAATATAATTGAGCTATCATGCCCAGATGATCTCTAGATTTTTGGATGATTCTGTTAAGATAACATAGGCTAATGGATATATATTTGATCGTTTCAGTCTCGTCTGTTTTCCTTTTTGGTTATTTGTGTTGAACTGTAAATGGCGAACCTTTCTAATGCAGGCACTCTAAATCACCGCCTGTAACTAGTCAAAGCGCTTCCACCGGAACTGTTGACAACTTGGCATTGGTGACCACAGGCAACACGGTTACTTCATCTACGCCAGCACCCTCGAACACTTGCACTGCATTAGCTCTGCCAGATCCTCCTGCACCAGTTAAGACTTCAAAAGAGCAAGATATGATTGATCTCTTGAGTATCACTTTATCGTCAGCACCGGCCTCTCCTCATACCCCTCTCACTCCACCTGCGTCGAGCCAAAATGCACATCAGGTGCCTGCGTCGTCAAGTGCGCAGGGGTATCATCATCATCATTCTTTGAGCCAAGGCCAGACACCTTTCAACAGCTACGTCGTGCCATGGGCTCAACCTGGACCTCAAGTTAAGTTACAATCACAAACCCAACCACAATTACCACTGCAACAACAATTTCAGCCACAGCCACAGCCCCAACAACAATTTCGACCTCAGGCTCAGCCACAACCCCAACAACAGTTTCAACGTCAGCCTCAGCCACACCCACACCCACAGCCCCAACAACAATTTCAACCTCAGGGACAGCCACACCCACAACAACAGTTTCAGCCTCAACCACATTCGCAACAACAATTTCAATCTCAGCCCCAGCCCCAGCCACACCCGCAACAACAATTTCAGCCTCAGCCTCAGCCCCAGCCACACCCGCAACAACAATTTCAGCCTCAGCCTCAGCCACACCCCCACCCGCAATTTAATCCACAGTATGCTCAATATTCCTCGGGCTACCCTCCCCCGCCTTGGGCAGGTTCTTTCAATGCCAACCACCAGGGTAATGTCTCTGCTCCAATTATGGGTAATCCTCGTGGGATGGAACCTGCACTATCTACGTCTTCATCGCCTGCTGGACCGTTGCAGCAACCCAACTCATTCCCTTATAGAGGAAATAATGAGATAACTATGCGCGGAGGAGACTCAAGGCCTAGTGGCCCCCGGAGCTCAACACCGTCGTTCGTTCCATCATACAGACTTTTCGAGGATCTAAATGTTTTTGGCAATTCAGATCCAAGATTGAAGGTGACTAGCAGTAGCACTTCTTCTAGCTTAGCCGGAAATTCTGGTCAAAGTATGGTGGGTGGAAGAAAGTGAAATAACCAGGTCATCATCTGAAGATTTCTCCGTGTTAATATAAAAGTATCTTCTTCATCTTTGTGTTATATCTAAAACAGATTGGCAGAACATGGTTTTCACCTCATCATATTGATTATAAGGAGTTGAAGCAAAATATGACTTGTATATTTTTGTTCTGTTCATATACCTGTCTACTTTGTCATGCTTTTCCGGCAGACTGAACCGTTGCATGGAAAGGTGTAAAAAGGTGTAGAAACTCAACTGGAGGGCAATCTTTGGTTGAAGCATTCGAGACTTGGTGACATTTTTGTCTCACTATTTAATAATTATTGTACCCGATCAATTATTAATGTTTGCCTATGTTTAAGTTCTTAATGGCTCCATGTTTTTATCAAACACTAATTTAGTCCCTACGGTTTAAGAAGTTTTACTTGTGGTTAAATTTACATAACGTATCACCCAACCCAGCAAATTGATGAGAATTTTGAAGAAGAAAAATGTCGTCCAAAAATATAAAACATTTTAGTTTATTCTCTAAATTCATAAAAAATTAGTAGATCAAAGAAATTCCCGAGCTTCTAAAGGTAAAAAAAAACTGAGTTCTTGTTAATATTTTTTAAAATTACTGTCTACAATAGACTCGTGATGATATTTTTAGATATTATTGCGAGGAGCATAACTTAACATATAGGTTTATTGAAAACAATTGAAGAACGCTCTTAAATAATTCCTCTCTTAAAGCTTCATCAATTCATTAATTATAGTTCCTCTCTTAAAGTTTTATCAATTCATTAATTATTATCATTTATTTTTAGACATTATATTACTGAGGGAGTCGACCAGATAAGACATCTATTATATTCTAAAATTAGATAAGACATTTATTATCCTTCTAAAAATATATTGAATTCTAAAAATATATTAAATAGGTAATAAAACATTTATTATTATTCTAAAAATTGAACTTTAAATTGAACTTTAAATGGATTCATAATGTCCTCATATTTTGGACACGAATTCACCAATGGACCCATGCTCATCAAACTCTCCACATTCTCAACGCTACCAGTAAGGTGAGCCATAAATGACGTTTTTTAAGCATAAATTTGGAGTTTTTTTCATTACAAGAAGAGCAAAAGAACAGAATAGCCCCCAAGATGTTCTTGTTCATAATGAACACCGACGGTGTAATCCCCACATTTTCAAACGTTTTTCTCAGAAAAAGCTTACAAATTTCTCACGAATTCTCCCCTTTGTTACTCGATCTCTTCTCCATGATCGCTTCAGTTGTTCTCCAACTCTTCGGGTTTCACTTCCTGTAATTTTACTTTTCCTCTGTAATTTTACTTCTTCACTGTAAATTTTCTTCAGTAATTTAATTCTCCTCAGATCTTGGACATCGTGTAATCCATTGCACCCACAAGAAAATCTGGAAAGAAAAAAAAAAAAAAAAACGGTAAGTTCTCCAATTTTCACTGCGGTTAATTAATTTTACATTTTACTAGCTTTACCTGCATCTTCTTTTGTGAAGCAAAGAGGTGGAGTGATTCTAAACACATTTCCACGACACCCACCTTTCCCAATCAGCACTCCCAAATCTATGATTAAAAGCACTTTTAATTTCATTTAAAAAAATAAATAAATACTAATTTTATAAATAATAAAAAAAAAAAGGTTTGAAATTGAAAGAAATTACCTTTCATTTGATCCATTATATGAAGAGTCTCGAGCTTTGCTGGGGTTTTCAGCTCACGATCGGTCACGAGTTCGACACCAAGCATTAGCCCTTTTCCCCTTACATTTCCAATTACTACGCCACAGAAAATGAAGCTCTTAATTAATTATGTGGGAAAGATTTATATTTATATTTATTATTTATGTTAATTTACGTTGGTATTTATGTTGGAGAGCTGTGAGGGTGTTCTTGAGATATGTGCCGACGGTGAGTGCGTTTTGTTGAAGATTTTCTTGGGCGATTACGTCCAAAACGGCGCGGCCTGCTGCGCTGCAGACTGGGTTTCCTCCGAAGGTGTTGAAATAACTGCGTTGAGTCAATACTTCCGCGATTCTTGGAGTTGTTACCACTGCTCCTAGTGGGATTCCACTGCCAATTCCCTATGCCAACCGTGAGAGTTATTATTGTTGTTGTTAATAAGCTAAGCTTTGTCGGAGATGGTAACCAAACAAAATGAGGAAGGAACATTCATGTTAGAAGGAAAAGTTATTTATGTTGTGTGACACGTCTACTACGTCGGTGGATATTCTTCGTCAGTCTCATGTGGATATTGTTCGCTTTGGCCCGTTACATATCGCTGTCAGTCTTACGGTCTTAAAACGCGTCTACTAGGAAGAGGTTTCCATACCGTTTTAAAACGCGTTTACTAAGGCGAGGTTTCCATACGGTTTTAAAACGCGTCTACTAGGGAGAGGTGAGGTTTCCCTACGGTTTTAAAATACGTCTACTAGGGAGAGGTTTACGCACTCTTGTAAGGAATGTTTTGTTATCCTCTCCATGTGTGATCTCACACTTCACCTCACTCACTCTCATAACGAATGTTTTGTTCTCCTCTACAACAAATGTGTGATCTCACAGTTCACTTCCCTCACTCTTATAAGGAATGTTTTGTTCTCCTCTCCAACAGATGTGTGATCTCACAGTTCACCTCCTTTGGGAGCCTACATCCTGCTAGTACACAGTCTAATGTCTAGCTCTGATACCATTTGTAATAGTCCAAGCCCACCGGAAGTAGATATTGTCTATTTTGGCGACCGCCGTGGTTTTAAAGTGCCTCTACTAAGGAGATGTTTCTACACAGTTATAAGGAATGCTTCATTCCTCTTTCTAATCGACGTAGGATGGTTCACCTCTATCTCACAATTCACCCCATTGAGGCCCACTATCCTAGCTGGCAGGCAACCCGGTGTTTTGCTCTAATACCGTTTATAGATATTGTCCGTTTTGGCCTGTTATATATAGACGTTTGGCCTACGGTTATAAGATGCATTTATTAGGGAGAGGTTTTCACAGCTTATAAAGAATGTTTAGTTATTCTCTCGATCTCCTATCGATGTGGGATCTCACAGTTTCCATCTCCTATTTCAATCGAAACTTTTAGGAAAAATTGTGAACGGGTATTTAGTCGAAGGCAAGGACGGAAATATAATCCTTCAGCCTGGTTTGGCTAAAGAGAGAGAATCTCCTACTTTCTCTTGTGAGCGAGTGAATCTCCGACCCTACAAGTTAAATGAACATTCGAAAGGTTAGTACTAACTTTTGCCATGGTGACAATGTCAGGAACAACACCATGAGCTTCAAACCCCCAGAAGTGACTGCCTGTGCGGCCGAAGCCAGCTTGAACTTCATCGGCAATACAGAGCCCGCCGGCGTTTTTAACCATTTTGTATACCGCCGGCAAGTAACCAGGCGCCAATTCAACGATTCCTCCCACTCCCTGTTAAAAATTAAAATAATTTGGACCCATTTATAAAAATAAAAAAATAAAAAATAAAAAATAAAAATATTACTTGTATAGCTTCGGATATAAAGGCAGCAACGTTGCCGGATGTTCCATATTCAATGATTTCTTCTACATCTCTGGCATACTTCTCACCGTCGGATCCGAATATTCCTCTATATGGGTCTGGATTGACGGCATGATGAACTCCACTCTATATATATATATATATATTTATTTATTTATTTATTTATTTATTAATAAATTTATAAATTTTTAGTTTTGGATTTAAAAGGGTGTAGAAAGGGACCTGAATGACGTTGAATTTCCAAACGCTCTGAGCGGTGGCGCCCATGGTTCCGGCGGCGTTGCCATGATATCCGTTTCTTAAAGAAATGACGTCATGGTTGCCGGTGTACAGCTTCGCCATCAACAGCGCCAGCTCGTTCGCTTCCGTGCCGGAATTCGTAAAAAACACCACCTTCAGGTCGCCGGGCAATTTGGCGGCTAGAGCCTCGGCGAAATCAGCGACGGCGTTATTGAGATAGAGAATAGTTGAATGTTGAAGCTTTCTTGTTTGATTGACAATGGCTTCCACCACTTTCGGGTGGCAGTGACCGCAGCTCACCGTCGCGATTCCGCCGAACGCGTCTAAATATCTCCGCCCATTTTCGTCGAATAAATATTGCATCTTTCCATGTACAATATTTAGCTGCCCAAAATAATAATAATAATAATAATTAAATAATAATAATCCCAAAATAATTGAGAAATTAAAACATGGGAATTCAATGAGAGAAACTGACAGGTTTCTTATAAAAGAAGAACATTGAAGGGCTGAGGAATTCCTTCCGTTTGGCTAAAATCTCCTCGCCGGACGGCCCCTCGTACGGTGGCGGAGTGTAATCAAAAGCCGGCAATTTGGGAATAAAACCCGCTTCATTGTCCTTCCGGGCAACCTGTACAGAGTACCACCGTCGCCACCGGTTAATTGACGACAATCTTTCGGACACTATCCGGTTGCCGGTAATTCTCAGCATTATTTATTATTATTATTTTTTTTGGCTATGAAATGGAAAGAGAGGACATAGAATGAAGAAGAGGGGAGAAGGAAGGTTTATACCTTTATAGGAAGATGGAGGCTGAGAGGGGAAGATTAAAACAAAGGATGACGTGGCGGGTTATGATTGGTGAGTTAATGCCCATAATTACCTTTTTTTTTTAATATATTTCGAGGTAATTTTAGGCCTTTAGGATTTGTGGCTATGCATCTGCCCTACTCAATGCCCCAAGTTCATTCAACTTTCTGTATTGGATTACTTTGAATCAGGACAACGGCTTCTTCTTTTTTTTCTTTTTTTGTTAATTTAATGGCATTTTCTTAATTTTTATTGTTTTTTTTTTTATGTTAATTAAATGGCAATTTGTGGCTGTTGCTATTTTCTTTTGCTGGGCACTTCTATTAAAATAAAATAAAAAATAAAAAGTCTTTCCGTCGTCCAGAGGTCAGAAATTCAAATTCTTTCACCTATTTTGTGAGGATAATTTTCACTCTTAGAAACAATTTAATTTTATTAATAAAAAAATATCAGAACTATTTTTAAATGGTATTCGGACGTTATTGTTTATGAATGGGAGATTACGATTAAGTTGCTTTGTTGTTGGATAATAATAAACGGCTAATTTTAAGGGAAGATAAGTTCGGAAATTATCAAACTTTAATATAAAATCAAAGCAAAGGCAAATACTCCACGCCAAACTGTGTTTTAAAAATATTAATAAATGAATAAATAATACTCCACGCGCAGGAATCTTTATCCATCTTGTCTGAGTTGGAAATCATCACTTCATTTACTATATCCAAAAGTGAAATTATAATTTTATTTTATTTTTTATTATAAATTTCTATAATTAAACCTTAATTAAGTCTAAATAAATTAGTTTAACTACCATACAGATAAAACATAGAAGAGTATCTTTTGAACTAAGGTAGGTGAGAGAATTGGGTCGGGACGAAGGATATAATCTCTCTTCCCGACCCCATTTATCTAACGAGGAGAAATCTCTTATCAGTCGCTCCCCCATTCTCGGTTTAAATGGAGAATCTTTGCTCTATTCTTGACGAGTCCCTGCATGTTAAATGGATATCTATGAATATAATATAATACCAATATATTAATTAAGCTTAGTTTTTTAATATACATCAACTCATATTATTGGGTGTCATCACCAATATAATTCATCCAATATTTGTCAATTTCTTTAAATTTTTCGAATAATATAATTTGGAGATTGAAATAATTGTGAAATTTGAAGAAAGAGAGAGAATGAATGTGGTTGAAATAATGGGCAGATGAAAGCTAGCCTTTCCGACTCTCTTTTTTCTGTCCTTTTTCTTTTCTTTCTTTTATTTTTTAACTTCTTGTGTTCTTGTTGTAATTTAATTTTAATTTAATTTAATGGAGCACCGGCTTCATGTCATATCCCTTGTTTTTGTTCAAGGACTCCAGAGAAATGAGTCGAGCCTCGATTAAGGAGAGCTATTCGGGAGCTCCATACGCCTCATGGGAAACTTGTAGTTTACTTTGTTCAAAGGGAGGAATGTTGAGGATTATTGGGAGTGAGTCCCACATTGATTAATTTAATGAAAGATCATGGGTTTATAAGTGAGGAATACTATCTTCGTTAGTATGAAGCCTCTTGGGGAAGCTCAAAACAAAGTCATGAGATCTTATAATCATTGTAGAGAGTCGTGATTTCTAACTATTTTTAGTTATGTTATTTATTATTATTTTTTGAGCAATCATTTTAATCGAAAGACCCCACTTTTAATTAAACGACGCACCTAAGAAATCATTATCGATGTAATTATAGAACAACTCACTGTCTTGTATGCGTTTTCGTGTCGGATTTCCAATCAACATCACTCTCAACTCAAATTCATTCTTTTATTATATGTTCTTTGGATTCATATATTATTATATGGTTAGAAGTGGAGACAAGAAAGTGATTATTTTGGGCCTAAATTAAGACTCATTGGCCCATTTATTACAAATTGGGCCAGCCCAAAATAAGCCGCGCAGGCTGGATTTAAGCCCAGACTGTCGGTGTTGATAGTTGAAGCCCAGAATCAGCCCAATTAGGGAGCTGACGTGGAAGATCAGACGTCAGAGAAACGTGAGAATCAAGTCATCAAAGAGTGTGTCACACGTGGACCCGAAACGTGGCAGACAACTATAGCATCAAATTATGGGAGTGAAGGAAAGAGGCAGCCCACTACGAAGAAAGTCGCTGTCGAGTCAGCAAACTCCGGGCTCTTATTTTATGGTTTGGTCCCACGTGGATCCCTTTCTCAACCCACTCCCACTCTCTTTTCTCCCTCCTTTTGCGTTGGGAACTAATTTCCATCGCCTTCAACTTCACATTATAATTGATAAATATAAATTTTTTTTTTTTGCATATTTATATTTATTTGTAAATATATTTAATGAATATCTATGAATTTTTTAAATTTATTTTTAAACAATAAATAATATATTGTCTTATAAGTGGGAGTCTACATTATCAAATACCTTTAGGCGTGCATGACATTCATATTATACCATGTAAAGGAAGAATAATGCTTGTGTTGTATGATATTGGCTCTGAATATATTTTTTTAATGCATAATTTCTATTTTACTATATAATTTTTATTAAAAACGTAAATATAATGCTTTGACGATATAATTTTTTTAAAAAATAAATTTTAATATTATAAGATAATCTTTTATCTAAAAATAATTGAATATTAATTTTAACTTAAATATTATAATTGTAGTCTCAAAGTTTAATGGCACTAATATACCACAAATAAAATACATAATTAATATATATAATTTGTAACGGCCCAGATCCACGGCTAATAAATATTGTCATTTTTTGGTTTTTTCCTTTCACTCAAGGCTTTAAAACTCGTCTGCAGGAAGTTTCCACACCCTTATAAGGTTTGTTCTCCTCCCCAACCAATGTGGGACATAAAAAATAATAATAATAATAATAATATATGTTCGTAGCCAACCCCATTTAGTTAAATAGGAAAAATTCCTCCCCAGTCTCTCTATATTCCATTCGTAGTCGATCTCCACAGGACTTCAGCTCTGTGCAGCTAACGACGTTCATCTAATCTAGTGAATCGATCAACTCAAACTATAAGAGTTTAGTTTGATTACTTTTTTATTTCGATTTGGGTTGGGTTGGGTTGAATTTTTTAAAATTTAAAATACAATTTGGTTCCGAGTTAACTCAACCCAAAAATAAAGTTCCCAAACCAACCCAACCGAACTCCAACTCAACTAAACTTGTATTGCGAGTAAGTCCGAGTAAATAACATATAAGAAAATAAAAAGAAATATATATATATATATATATTTCCTTAATCACCTTTTCAATAAAAAAANATGTTCAACCATATGCGAGATATAGAATTTAAACCGTTAATTTCTTGGTCGAGAATATATTATAATATATTCGCTAAAAACAATTTAATTTAGCATACAATGAATAAATACAAATATTATCAAATGTATCCAACCATCCCCAACTCAAATTAAGAGCATAGGTTATATAGATTATGATGCAAATTTAACTCCAAAAAAATGAAATAAAAAATAAATAAATAAAAAAGATGTGTCACATGGACAGGCTGTAGGGAAAGATAGGTTTAATTACTGCTGGAATTTACTTTAACAATTATAGATAAAAAATAATTAATAATAGTTTGGTGCAATTAATGAATCCACTAACATTTCAACATTACAATAGCAGCCCAAATGAAAGCTCTGACCCTTTTTTGGAGTGGGATGTGGAATCCTGTCGCCCTTCCCCACGCCACCATCTTCATGTTCCTCTTTTCTTTTCCTTTCTTTCACTCAAATTTTCCCGGAAAATTCTAATGATTCTTCTTCAAAATACCCATTTCCCGGAAAATTTTTATTTGTTTTCTCAATTTTTTGTGTGTAATTTCCTCTGATGAAGGTTGGTTCTGCGGCTCAGATTTGTTTTGTTCTTCTTTTGTTGAATCTGGATCGTACGATTTGCAGAACCGATATCGTTCCTGGTCACGAGGTTACTCTGGCAGTGCCGGCGGAGTACGGCGAAGGGTTCATCGGAAGGGCATTTTTAATTGAAACGGAGCATTTACCGCCGCCCAATTTCCGAGCAGCTTTAACAGTCGAAGCTACGCAGGGTAACTTTTCTTGTTCGTTGCAGGTTTTTCTCGGAGAAGTTAAGGTTTGGAGCTCCGGTCACTTCTCCCGGTTTTTCACGGCGGAGAAATGCGTCCTTGAACTCACTGACGACGGCGACTTGAGACTCAAAGGACCAACCGGACACGTCGGGTGGCGGACGGGGACTGCCGGACAAGGTGTGGAGGTACATAGAACAATAAAACGATGTCGTTTTGTAATCAAACCGTTGTTGAATTTGAATTTGAATATGACTGTGTTTTTTTCAATCGATGCAGAAACTGAGAATTTTAAGGAGTGGGAACTTGGCATTGGTGGATGCATCGGACGGCGTTAAATGGCAAAGCTTCAATTTCCCAACGGACGTTCTTCTTTTAGGGCAGAGTTTAAACGTCGCTACCCATTTAACGTCCTTCCCACCAAATTCAACCTCTTTTTACTCATTCGAAATCCAAGCTCAAAAACTTGCTCTGTTTCTCAACTCAGCCAAATCCAAATATTCTTATTGGGAATTCAAGCCTCCCAAGAACATGAACCTCTCATTCATAACGCTCAATACCGACGGCTTGGATATCTTCAACGATGAAGCCATGAAAATTGCAGCAATCCCATCAGGAACGGCTCACCCATTGAGATTTGTAGCGTTAGGGAACAAAAGTGGTAATCTTGGGCTTTATTATTACTCCACACAAAAGGGTATTTTCGAAGCTTCAAATCGAGCATTAAAAACCACTTGTGATCTTCCACTTGCTTGTAAACCATACGGGATTTGTACGTTTTCCAATTCCTGTTCTTGCATTACATTTCAAGTGGAGAATGAAGGGGATGATAATTCGAAGTGTAGCGACCAAATTAGTGGGAAATTTTGTGGGGGAACTGAAGGGGAGATGGTTGAATTAGAGGGAATTAGTAGTATTTTACGTGATGCTCCTAATAGAGTGAATTTAAGTAAACGGGAATGTGGGAATTGGTGTTTGGAGGATTGTAAATGTGCGGCGGCTTTGCATTATTCCGGCGGCGATGACGGCGGTGGCGGCGGTGGCGGAGAGGAGTGTTATTTGTATAGAGTGGTGATGGGGGTTAAGGAGATTGAGAAGGGGATGGGGTTCAACTATATGGTTAAGGTTCCAAAAGGGACGGCGTTGGAGCGGCGGAAGTCGGGGTTGAAGAAATGGGTTCTTGCGGCGGTGGGCGTGGTTGATGGGTTGGTTATTGTGGCTGTTTGTGGAGGCCTTGGCTATTACTTCATCAAGCGGAGGAGGAAGAGTTTGATACTCAGAGATACCAATAATTCTTGAATTGGAGAGTTTCATTTGTTCATTTTCTCTCGGATTTTTTTTATTATAAAGAGACAAAATTGTTGGGTTTTTTTTTTTTTTTTTTTTTTTTTTTTTTTTTTTTTTTTTTTTTTTTNTTTTGTTTTTTAAAATTAAAATTTCCTTTTATTTTTTGTAAATTTTGATCCAAGTTTGTTTAGATGTGAATGTAGACGTAAGTGAAGCTTTTACACTAATGGGCCGAAGCTTGTATGTGGCCCACGATGGGAAGCATTTAGTTTGCTGAGATGTGAATGTGGGCCTACGTAAAGTTTTTGTTACTTTAATGGGCCGAAGCTTATCACTCGGCCCACTATGGGAAGCACTTAGTTTGCTGAGTTATGAAGGTGGGCCGATAAATGGGCCGGCCTGCTTCACTTGGGCTTTTTATAGAGTATACTAAGTCAACTTTCATGGCCATTTAATTTTTAAAAAATTAATTAATTAATTTAAGGTAAAATATAATTTCCTAAAAGTTGGAGGTTAAATTTGTAATTTTATCCTAGTTCTTTTTATCTAGCCTGAATTATATGTTATTTAAGCGGTGGTATTTTTTTATTTGTTTATAATCAGCTGATTTCTTCAAAATTTCAAATTATTTTCAAATTTATTTTTGTTGTTCACGTTTTCTAAACCTTTTCTCGCAATATGATTCGAGGCTCGAATACAAACCAACATTATTCGCGATGTTCGAATTTCTCACGGCTGACTTATTTGTTTTGTTAGAACAAGTGCTGCACAATCACTGTTCCACTATCTCAATAGTGCGATGGTGGCCGAATATAGTAATTAAATTTTGCTATTTAAAATTAAAAAAAAAATAATTTAAGGTCTAAAGTATAATTTCTTAAATTTTAGGGATTAAATTTGTAATTTTATTAATAAATAAATAAATTATAAGGAATAATGAAGGGCGAGAGAGTGGAAGCGGACGCCAAATGATTTTTTTATAAGCTTCTTGTACGATGTAAAATGCTTCAAACGGTCAACAAGAAGGGGGAAAAAAGAAAGTGTTTGAAAGCCGTTGGCATATATGTTGCCGTTGAAGACGTGGGCCCCACAGGCTTCAAACATTAAATTCTTGTTACTTTAAACTTGTTTCTCGTCCTTAAAACCCTGCAGTTTTCTGGGAAACATCAAGTCTTACTAATTTTTCTACTCCACAAACTTCCGCCGGGAAACGTTGAACCACATAGCCAACAACCTTTCTTGTGGAGTTTCAACTACTTGAAGCTGTCGTTTTCTTGGAGAAATCAGCTGCGGAGAGCTCCATGGATGAATCGCAAGTAGTTTATGGGGCAAAATCTGATGTGAGAGCTGAAATCGACATGTCGGCCCCTTTCGAATCGGTTAAGGAAGCTGTCTGTCGTTTTGGTGGAGTTGGCTACTGGAAACCGTCTAATAAGCCCTTCGAAAACGAGGTGAGTATTGGGTAAATACCCACAAACCTTAATTCCTTTTCTTTTTTAAATTTTTTTAAATTTTTTTAAATTTTTTTGGATCAGCAACATGAAGTGGAAGAGATCACCATTGAAAAGCTGGAGGAGCAGGCAACCCAGCTGGAAAATGATCTGATTTTGAAGAAGAAGGAAGCTCTGGATCTTCTAGAAGAACTGGAATCGACAAGAACATTCGTTGAGGATTTGAAAATGGAGATCCGGAAGGAGATATCTGAAGAAGATAAGGAAAACAATGGGTATACGAAGGAGGGTAAAAGCGTCAAATTTGTGGAGGATTTCAAGCGGGCAGAGAGGGATCTTAGCAGAACCACAAAAGGGATCTCCAGAATTCGAGCTTCAATGGAGATATTCAACAAGAAATTAGAGAGAACCCGGGAGAGATTGAAGCAGAATTCTTTGAAACTGTCATCAGTTGAGGAGAGATTGAGTCAAACGAGGCAAAAACTGCGAGATTCGAAGGATTCCAACATGGATGAAGAAGATGGTAATGAAATTTTGAAGGAGCTGCAGATTTTGAATTCCGAAGCTGAGGAGTTTAAGAAAATGGGGGAAGCAGCGAAGGCTGAGATTTTGAGGTCAATATCGAAGATTGAAAGAAGAACGGCTAAGATAAGAACGGCTGAATCGAAAGGGAAAATCTTGAAACAGGTGAAAGAAGCGACGGAGGAAATCAAGAACACGAAATTCGCACTGGAAGAAGCTCTGAACAGCATGGAGGCTGCGAAGAGGGAAGAAGCGGCGGAGAAATGGGGATGGGAGTATGGTAAGAACATGGAGTATCGTAGACAAAAGCTGGTTGGACATGAAGCCGCCGCCGCCGCCCCTCCTTCAATAGGACAGATACTGAGCAGGAAGCTGTTTCTGCAGGAAGAGTTGATGCCGTCGGGGACGGTGGCGGAGAAAGGATTCTTGAAGGGGAAGGTGTCGCTGGCGCAGATGCTCGGCAAACAGAGTCGGGATATGTCGAAATGTGTGACGGTCGAATGGCGGGGAAGTGATCGGAATCAATCGAGCAGGAAGCGGAAGAAATCGGGAATGGCCGGTCGGTTGCCGTTCTTGGGAAAGCAGAACGATAATCAGAAGAGGAAGAAGCCCACCCCTATCCTCAAATGATGTTTGAGTAGTTGATGATGTGAATAAGTGTGTATTTATTTAAGACTGATTCTTTTACTGACTCCACTTGTGTGAACCTTCGGTTTCTATTTAGGATTTATTTATGTATTTAGGATTGATTAGTGTAGGGTTCGTTTCTCCAAATTATTTTGTTTTATGAAAGACTAAGGTGATGCTTGTTTGTAAGAGATGAAAAAGAGAGTTTTGGTCCCGTTATCCCCGGTAATTGCTCTTTCGAGGGTTAAACGAGAGGATCAATGTCCGCCCTTTCTCAATCCGAACCAATGGAATAGTCCTCTTCTGGGTCGGAAGACTTTCCTTCAATGATTGCACCCGTTTAACTAAATTCTTGAAGATACCAAATCAGAAGCACCTGCTATCATTAGAGAAAGATCAATCTTAATCTGAAGATGCATTACACACAACAAACACTAGGAAATCCATTCCAAACAAATTTTTAGACCCAATCTTATTAATCTGATGATAACTTAATCAATCATACAGTTGAATTAACCAGATTTTTCGAGTTGCCAAAAGCCACCCAGCCACAGTTATCCATTCGGAATCGTCTTCCAATCAATCAACTTTTGCATTTGAAATTCGACAAAGGGTGCATTGAAGGTAATCAAATAGTATCAGAGCACAGGAATCAAAAGCTTCATAAGGGGGAAATGAATGATAAAACCCCATCTCCAAAGCAACTGAAAACTACATTAAAAACAAAAAGTATACAGGTGAGGAGTATTTGGATTCAGATGGTAGGTTCCATGCTCAGAAGAAAAGCGAGCGTATATATAACAGAGGTCGAGCCATCGATTCGATGACCAAATGAGATATATTACACAAATCTTTGAGATGGCATCCAGTAATTAGTGAAGGCATGAAGAAAGCAACGGAATATAGCTCCAATGAACAAATTTTTTTCTTCATCAAAAAGGGGGGATGGGGGGGCTCCTCCTCTCTAGCTAGTGTTATAGAAACTTTAAAATATGTTGATGAATATATATGGATGATGACCCCTAGCAGTAGTTACCTGATGCACAAACAAAAGCATGTTACGAGTACTCCTATCCGTGCTACTCTAAGTAAACATCGATCTCCCTAACAAGAGGAGAGGAGGACGACGATGACGACCATGACAGACATTGGATTTCCAGTATTCTTCTAAACTCTCCCTATCTCAACAAACAGACTATTTGCCTCTGGAGAACAGGAGTCGTGTTTTTTTTTTTTTTTTTTTAATTNATAGTGTTAGTGTCCGTTTTCATATCAAAAGACCACAGTGACTGTACATCTGGTGCCGGAAATAGACCCCCAACAGGCGGCGGCTTCACAACCGATGGCTTTACAGCACCAATCCCTGCTGCGCCTTGTGCTTCCCATTCACTGCCACAATATACTTCACCATCAGTAAACAACATTAAGAAAATTGTCCTTTCCCTATTCGTCAACCTAAGTTCAAATTTTTTCAATCTCAGATATTTGTCAACTTGAGCATAGTTTAACGAGTTAAAACATATGCCTTAAACCTAGAATTTCTTAACGGTGGTCAAAAGTTTGAACCTTCCTCCTCTCTATGTTGTTGAACCAAAAAAAAACAAGCGAACGAACTAAAATTGTAGAGCTACGTATCCACCATTTTGATAATTTTTGCACTATTACCACCAATCAAATCTTGACAGACACGAGAAATTGTTTACTACATTTTCCTGTACTACTCCCTAGAATAAATTCGAAAATTATAGATTTTACATGAAAAGAAACCAGTAGGATTTATCCTTAATTAAATCACATATCTCCACAACGAGAACATTCCTAAAGGAATAATATGTTGAAATACAAGCATGAACGTAAAACAGCAATCATACAGAACTTTTCAAGCTCTCTTAGTTGATATTACTTTTAGATTCTAAGCTGTTCAGATCAACAAGGTATACAACACAAATTATGGTGAAATTAGACACACTGCATCCTTAAAATGAAGGCATGTTTATATGCAAGCCCAGCACAAATGTTTTATAGGCAGTATGTAAATTATACAATGAAGACAACCAATCACAAAAGAGTAACAAAATTATAATTCAGACGACATAAATTGAAGGACTTACTTTGCCCAACAGCTAGTTGCAGGCAGCTCGAATGGATGAGCAGTGGAGGATCTGCTGCTGGGGCTACCATATATCATTTCATTTGGAACAGATTCATCCTGAGGCATAACAGGGAAGTTGTTTTCACTTCTAGACAAGGGCAGATAGAAAGGCTTCTTTAACCACGGATCGTGATCACAGCCCATAACCGGGTTAAACGTCCCAACACTTTGGCCATTATCAAGAAACACATTCTGAGAAGAAAGTGTGCCAGGCAAAACATGATCTTCTTTTATGAATGCTGGTGGCACAGTTTTCTGAGGGGGCTGGAAAAATTCTTCCTTATTTAGTCTATTAGATTCAGCAGGAAGAATCCAGCTAGCTGAGCCACCTACTAAGCCTAAACCATCCTGACCAAAGGGTGAACTATTCCACATCTGCCATGTTCCCTTATCATTTCCATTCATAGCATCCTTGCAAGGACTGATCAGATCAAAGGCTACGGGGGCACTCGGGAAATGATTAGAACAATTATGCTTTTCCCGTGATAAAGGCGACTCAATTGGAGATGGCTTGTTAATTTCAGAAGAAGCGGTCTTTAGAGTCCGTGGTCTTTCCATTCCGATTTCTGATACAAAGCCAGTTCCTACATCCATCCGAAAATCATCAAGCGACTCGGATACTGGACCCAACAAGGATACTACATCAGGTATGTAACAAGGATCTTCAAAAAGCTCTGGTTCTTCAGGCATGCATTCATGGGACCCTTCAGCAACATGAGGAAATTGAGGTTCAATTACAGGTGAAAAACCTAAACTACTACTTATAGGACCCTTAGGATATGTAGGAACGGTAAACGGTGAAGGCAGACCAAAATTAATAGGATTATCATATGATTGTGTCGACGATGATTGCCCAGATAACTTCGATCCAGAAACTTGCCCAGATAACTGTGGGCCTATAACTTGACCCGAAAGTTGTGGATTGCTAATGTCTGGCGAGGCCTTCACTACTGGCCTACTTATAACATTGGCACTAGTGGCTGAAGGAACAGATGGCGAACGGGTAAATAACTGTTGCCAAGATTTTTTAGGTGCTACAGCTGCTCGTGATTCGGTGAATACCTGCAGTGAGCATGAGAACTTCATGTCGTCACTCTTCATTTCGATATATCAATAAAAAAGAAGAAAAACTATGGCATCTAGATGTTGAATATCTTCCCAACTCCGTCGCGTAGACAAAGCTTAGGAGGCAAAATCGAAAGCCTTCTGTTTAATATAGAAGCATAAAGTCCATAATGACAATTCAAAAAGTACAGAATTTAAACCAAAAAACATCAGTAAACTTCGTATTAAACATTCTTGAAGAACTGTATGCATTTAAAGAGTCATAAGTCATTCATTTATGCGATATGGTAAACAGTGTTTCTGTGTGTGCACATGCACGTGTTGGGTTGGGGCAAGGAGACAGCAATATAACTTACTGGATGGTTGATGTTCTTATCATCTCCATTCAAAGCAGATTTCCCAATCGCACGCTCAGATGGCGTATCTCTTGTAGACACAGGCGTATTTACATGGTCGACAGAACCGTTAGGCTTGTCTTTAGCAACAGAAGCCGGGGCATTATAAACCTTTCCAAACAAACTACCACCACCAAATGCTTTAGAAGAAGACAAAAAGGTACCCCGCATACGATCAAGATACCTAGAACCAGTATATCCTCGACCAAAATTATTTCCAGATACATTCTTTACACTATGACACATTATGCCGTGGCCTTTAGCACTCTCTGGCCCCAGTTTCTGATTCTCACGACGATCAATATCACTCTTTTTATTCAAATCTCGCTTCCATTCGCTTTCTTTACCAATTTTCTTCTCCAACTCTTCTACATCCGAATTACTTTTACTTGAATTCTTGTCCTTCTCTTTTCTCCTCTCCTGCCGTTTCTTTTCAGCCTCCTTTTTCCCATCCTTCTCTCGGTAAAGTTGTGATGTTCTATCACGATCCTTTTCAACACCCTTTATCTCGTCCCTCAACTTCCTCCGTTCCTCCACCAATCTAGCAACCTCCTCCCTCTGTTTCCTCTCTTCCTCCTCTAATAATTCTCTCTCTAATCTAGCCTGTCTTTTCTCTTCAGCTTTTCTGCGGGCTTTTTCAACTCGACTCTCCGGGAAGCTACCCCCGTTCTCACCCATCTTAGCCAATAGCCCCCTATGCTCAGAATCAGATAAATTGTCGTCTCCTGATGAACTTATCCTAAACATTTTTCTCGAAAGCCATCTAATGCTCAAGAAAAAAGACATAAAAAGCCTACAGCAGAAAATCACAATACCTGAATAAGACTTTTCTGCCAAACAATGTTCATCTCCTCCGCAAAGACCGCCCCCATTCCTCCTCCAATAACCAGAATTGCCTGCAACAGACTTCCCAACCCAACTGCCACTCTCCAACCAATCTTGACCAGACATCCACCCATTATCTGGCCATACCCTCTGGTTCAACAATTTCCCACTCTTTCCAACAAGTTCCTTAATAATCCCAGAATTCGAGAACCCTGGTGGTATAGGCAAGTCTAGAACTGGTCTTTTAGAAATATGACCACAGCAGGAGCACATGAACCGACCACCAGCAGGATTTTGATCCTTGTATGGAGTCAAGCAGTTTCGACATCGCTTAGTCGCCGTTTTCTTTAGCTTCTGCAACTCAATTGCTTCAAATCTCTTTCGCTCCCTAAGCCGTGCGTTTCTACGCACACGCCACGCTGACAGTTGAGGCATTAAAATCTCATACCAAAATAGGGTAACCAAAAGCACAAAAACACAAGCAAGCCTGGGTGATGTAATCTCAAATCTAAATGCAGGCGGCAAAAGCTGAGAGAGCGCCCACAGTCCTATCAGCGGAATAACTAACCAAGGAAGCATCGTAGCAACCCGGCGAGACCACTTCTGAATCACGCATAGTATACACATTATCCCCAAAACCCACACCGCCTAAGCTCCACGTCGAGAATCCAACACAACTAACCCCAAAACCACGGACAATCCTCGATCTTCACCTCCAGAAATCCCCAACCGAAAACCTGAACCCTAATTCCCCTTTCCAATCCAAATAGCAATAAGGAAATTTCAAGAAAGTTGAAGAACCCTAGGAGCTAAAAGAAAATCTTGAAACCTGGCATACACAAATACTAATCCGCCATAAATGCCTCCATAATCGAACATCAGAAGAAGCAGTGGAATCGATAAGTTCAACTATTCAGGTATCCAAAGGCATGGAGTCGGTGGAAGCTGAGGGATTGCAAAGACTAGCAGATGCGGAAGCCATATGAGCACAAGATTATATAAAAATGAGAGCCCGATTAAATAAAGATTCAAAACCAGAAATCTTCCAGTGGAGAAGATGATATGATCCGGTGAGTCCAAAGAGCGTCGGTGCCGTCGTCAAGGTCGTCCGTCCCAGCGAAGAAACTCTGATAAGACAGAGATAGATAAGAGTACGAGAAAGAAGGAGAATGAAATGAAGGATTTTTTTTTAAATGACGTGGGGGTAACGAAGCAATAATACCCGTTATACCCCGGTTCACTTCCAAATTTTTATTTTATTTTTTTTTATTTTATTTATTTTTAAAAAAATGATGAGATCAAACTGCTTCTATACCCTTATTTTTCATTCTATGCCAACAAAATTTTAATTTTTTATAAGCTAAAAGGGACATAAACGCCCTTGAATAATTAAAGGGGCAAAATCGTCTTTTCACATTCTAATAATTTTTTTAATTTTAAAAAAAAAATCGTCTCTCTATCTCTCTCTTCATATTTTACGAAAACTTTAACGGTATACGAATATTAATGTTATACTAACCCTTCTCATTAATTATTAAATTATTTTCTTAAATTTACTTAGTAAGTAAATAATTTACATGCGAATTTTCAAAAGGTGTGTATCTTAATTATATAATTATGATAAATAGTGTAGTAAAAAATAGTAATTATATATTCGTGATCCATTCAAAACATTATTGATTTTTTTTTTTTTTTTTTTTTTTTTTNCTGTAATTGAGAAAATTGGTAGGCTATTTGGGCCGAAGAAGAGGCCCAATTCGTAAGAGTTTCAGACATAACAGACCGGCCCGCTAAGCCCATAACGGACCATGAAATTTGGTCTCTAAATTAAAAATAAAATGTTAAAATTTAGCCATGATTTTAGAAAGGTTAGACGTAGATATTCATAAATAGTCCCTACGACTGTAAACACTAACTATTTATAAAATTTTATCATATCATAGTAAAATTTTATTACACCAATTCAAATAATTATATGAGAGGTAGTTACATATTTAATAATTAATTACTGGGTCTTATTTTTAATTTTTATACTATTAAAAAGTAGGTAATGTTGAGTTGGGGTGTGAATCTTAGTTCGTGGAATTGACCTCTTACAAAAAAAAAAAATATTAAACTAATGAACCAAATCAAAATTTCAATTTTTACAAAATTTAACCCAACTCAAGCTAAAAATATATATATATTTAACTCAACCTAACCGTTTTTGGGTTGGATAGTCTGGGTTGTTAATGTTCCTGAGTTATATAAACACCTCAAATAATATGGACTATGTATTCTTTCAAACGACTTTACTAACCCATGGACAAAAGCCTACTAAAAGAAACTGCCTCCTTAAATTGTATGAATAAAAAGCTTTTTTTTTTTAAGGAATATATGCAACCAATGAATAATCGAGAAGTAAAATATATAAACAACTGACTTGTACCATTATTATGTTTAACTATATTGAGTTGGGTGATTATATTTTAACATTACTATTACACCATAATAATATATCAGATTTACTGAAGCTGGTAAACCTCTTCCTCCACCTATAGCTGTGGTAGTATATAATCGGTGACGGTTGGACCTCCGATTCTGCCACAATCTCCGCAGGAACTTGAGATTGAACCGTCTCTTTTAATTAGATATTCATTTCAGGGTGATGATAATACCATTGCCAATTCAGCCAAAACCAACGGCTCAGATAGAGAGTTGAAATCCGTGGCACAGATTGATATTCCTCCAATCATTATAAGGTCGTCTTTGTACTTGTTGTCGTTCTTTAATAGTAATAAATAATCAAATTTAACTATTTTGTTTCTTTTTTTAATCATCTTTTTAATTTTTAAAATTAAAAAGAATAGAGAGTCTTATTATTATTTTTAAATCCAAAATTTGAAAATAAAAACAAATCATTTTTTTTTATAATTTTGACTGGAAAATCAAAATGTTTATTAAAAAGAAAGAATTGTAAAAAAACAAATACAAATTATAAATTAAAGGGCTGTTAAATAGAGCCTACACTTATCTTTAATTTGGAGTGTGATATTTAGTAACATCAAAAATTTTAAAAGTAAAAAAAAATTGAGGGTGCCCACGTCAATGTAACTGTCACACGATTTAAATAATTATTATTATAATAAATAAATAATTATAATGAATAAATAAAATCAACTGTTTATTATCATTATTATTATTTTATTATTGGCGTAAAAAACAAGATATCCTTTGATACTAAAAGTTGTGAAGGTCTATATGTACCACATCTCGGACATTCGGCTCGTCTATGTCTCACCTTGATCGACTTGTGTTAAGTCTCCACGACTGATATGAAATAATTTTTTTAGTCTGGAAGCCTACTTAAATTTACAAGGTCAATATTTGTTTTTAGGGTAAGACTCGTATTCTCCTCCTCTATAGTGAGATCTTACAATCTACCTCATTTTGGGGTCCAGGGTCTCTGTTGACACACTGCCTCGTTCCACCCCTTCGGGGCTTAGTCTCCTCACTGACACGTCGTCCCGGTCTGGCTCTGATACAACTATATCAGCCCAAACACACCGTTAGCCAATATTGTTCTTTTTGGGCTTTTCCTCAAGGTTTTTAAAACGCGTCTTCCACACCCTAATAAAAAATGTTTCGTTTTCTTCCCAACTGACATGGATCTCACAATTGAGTCCTATCAATGGGCGAACTTCTCGTGTAAGAAGTTGAACCACAATGTGGGATAATTTAACGAAAAACATATTAAGGCCAAACAAAAATTAGTTATTACTAATATTAATCAACGCATATAGTATTTATATAATAAGTTGAAGATTAGTTAACTAAAATTTTACGATGGTTACAATCTATTTTCTCATATTTTAAAAAAGGTAAAAGACTTAATTATTTAAAAATCATTTATAAATACGCTTTTAAAATATGGGCCGAAACTAAAACCTAACTGGACTATAAATGCCGGCCCGTGAACTAGTTCTGGGCTCTGGTACGGAGTCGCAAGGATCCACGGCCAATCCAAAAGCGGGAGAAGAGGCAAGCGATTCTATAGAGCTGAGTTCTTCGAACAATTAGGCAAATCACCGTCGACGATGGGAGAACCTCCATTTCTGTTGCTCCTAGTTTCGCTATTCTCGCTGATTCCGACTTTTCTGGCTTACAGGCCTGGAGACATCGTTCCGATGAGTAAGATGGGGCAGTATCACTCGGTTCGTTTTCCTGTTCTCGTTTATCGCACACAAGTCTTCATGGATGCTTGTTCATATCTTCTCGTTTCCGATCAATTGTTCGTCTCTTTCACAGACGTGTATTTTGTTTATTTCAGTCGAGAACAGTTTGGCACGATATGATCGGTCGACATTGTCCAATTTTTGGCGTCAATCGCGAGGTATTCATCAATTGAGTTGTATGTGTTGAAATTCTCTTCAACTTTTCCTTTCCATTTTCTGTCATGATTTAAGCAACTGATCCATTACAATCTTTAGGTTTTGGTTCCTATACCGAAGCCGGTCGGCTACACAGGAGCTGATCCGTATAAAATGTAAGAATCTTGTACTCAAGATTGTGCTCTAATTTCTTTTAGTTCACGTCAAGTTCTAGGAGTGCTGAATTATTTTAAACTGGAACGGACGGTTTAATTGTACATTAACTGAATAATAAGTGATTATATATATCTGAATCTGATAGCCTGCATTTGCTAATCAAGAATCTCTCGTTTCGAAGCATTTGTCATGCGTTGAAGTTCTTACAATAATTATGCAAATGGATTTTTCTAGAGTCAGAAGAATATTATAGTCGGTTCAATAAATTTACTCGCTAGCAACCTGCAGAGGATATTCTTGTTCTACTTTTGTCTAGTTTCGATGATTTAGTACCATATCTCATATAGTCTTATCGTTTATGCTGTGTGAAGAAAATTTGTTTCATCTCTTGTACTTAAAACTTAATTCTGAATAAAGGAAAAACAGTATAATAATTGACGTGACATAAAACTATTTGTAGTATGCAACAATCACTACTAGAACTTGAATTTCTCCTCACGTCATCTGTCTAGCTTTGAAAATCAGTAGAAGGTTGCAATGTTTCCTAGTGCCTGCTATCTATCTTCGAGTTTGTATTGTTTGTTTTATAAGTTTTTGATTCTCTGTTGCATCGTACCTACAATGTGGAAATGGAGAAATGAGAGTGTAGGTGACGTCTAGGGATTATGCTTAGAAGTATAACCTTAAGATTTTTTCATGCAATTAATCTCATCATTTTACCTTTATTTTTATTTCTAATTATAACTACGGGAATAGACTGTCATGATACATTATTATTTCATCAACTGGTTTTTCACTACCATGAGTTGGCTTAGTTGTTACAAATGCAATTTACATTTTAGATGTTTGTCGAGGTTATAGTTTTAAATTTGTGTGATGACCGCTATGATACATAGCAAGTTGTCATCAAAATGTGTGACGAATACTAAATTGTTACTATTTCCATAGATTTTTCAATAACAAATAATATTGGACATAAAAACTATATCATGGGATTACTTGAGCACATTTGAAGTTATAGTTGATCTATATTCTTCCGATTATTAATATATTGCGTTTGCTTTTCTATTTGCCACAATGTTCCATCCTGTTTTATGAATTATTACGCTTTTTGAGTTATCTGGTTGCATACATCTTCTTTGAATGTAGATCCTTTCAAGTTGGAAAAGAAAAGTTTCTTGTCCCATGGCTTCTTGTGATCAATCGCAAAAGTGCACAAGTCCCAATGATTGATGTCCACTTGGTATGGTATTTATTGTAGATAGATTAGATATCTGTTTATTTTCACAGTTCATAAGGTGACAATCTAGTCTTTCACGGTTGAAATGAGTTTCTGAGTACTTACATCTGACAACCATTGTCAATTTATTTGTGCTGCAGAGGTACTCTGGAAGTGATCTTCATGGTGTGACTGCCAAAGTAATGGATATGCCTCATATCTGTATGTCCCGACTCTGTTAATGCTTTCCACACTCCTTCCTTAACGCATACATAGGAATATTGTTCTTTTTGCTAGGAAATATTTATATTCCCCAGTCTGATGATAGCAAACTCTATAAAAATCAATTGCACTTTATTGGCATATCTAAAACTGATATTGGAGAAGTGTATTTATAACCAAGTGAAGAGTACGATTGACTACTCCGTACATATAAGTTGGAGACCTAACTTTTTTAGAATGCCTATTGGCACTCTAGTGCAGCACCAAGTGAAATATCGCCATCTTACGTAAGTCTGTACTTATATATAATATATGGCTCCTTTTGCTGAAATCACATTAACATCTGATCTAATAGAATCTGGGTTAATTGCTGAAACTTTTGCTTTTAGCATGTTCGCTGACGAGCTACCTACACAAGAGACAGTCTCACTATTTTTAAAGAAACTTATATGACATAATCAAAAGTAGTTTGGTAGACCCCGTGTTATAGGAATGGGAGATAAGAGAGAGTGAAATTTTGCGTGAAGAATTGTGGGATTATGTCGGATCGTTTGTCTTTGTGGTGTTCTGTTCTGCCCGATTTTTGTAATTATGATCCAAGTCAAATTTATGCCAATTGGGATCCTTTTTGCAACTCCCATTGCTCTTGGGGATTTCTCATCTCCTCCTTTTGCACATATTTTCTTCGATTAATGATTATGTCTAACCCAAAAGGTACTTCTTTACATATAAATGATTTACCCTCACTGAATACTACTCTTAGCTCACAACTTTCCCGCCCTTCAATTAGTTGCACCACTTGGTCACAAATGAGGGCATCATTCAATTTACCTGTACTACTACAACTATCCACAGGGCAATTCCCATTACTCTTCTTCTGATATACATGAATGTCCGAGTCCCTATCATAGTTCTCCATATCAAATGTCTATCATAGCTCTCCAGTATAATTGTCTGATCTTCAATTTGTACAAAAGAAATCATTTCCAGTACATATCTAACAGCTGTTTCCTGCCATTATTCGTATCTCTTTAGTCTCGATGTAATGGGTGTATCCACTGGCTTTATGCTATAAATTGTTTCCAATGCATTTATATCATTGTTGGTCATTGCTTTTATCTGTTGATTGACGCCATGATAAGTCTTGCAGTATACATTAAGATCAGATAACACGGTCAGTCTCGAGTGGCCGTTGTCTAATACCTGATAGGAGGACAAAAATATTATGAGTAGTGGGTTTCTGTGAATTTTTTAGAACCTGTTGAGAGTTCATATCATATTTGCTTAACTTGTTAAATTCTTAACCGATCCATCTATCTGTATTGCACCTTGTCTGAGTGAAGTTCTTCTTAGCTTTCTGACTACTTTCTTCTCAATAGATCTTGATTCGCATCCACATATTAGCCAACAATTCTGGGATCAACAGCATTGGCCAAAGCATATCCTTGTCCGTTATACATGGTAAGTCATCTGTATCTTATTTGATTGAAGCTTATTTTACAATTCTTCTACTTATGATAAACCAGTTTCTTATTCTTATTTTTATGATAAACCAGTTTCTTAATTCTTATTTTTATGATAAACCAGTTTCTCATGCTTATTTTGAAATTCTTTTCCTTACCACTGGTGTGGTAGTTTTTTTTTTTTAAGAGACAATTTCATTGATGATTGAATTTACAAAAGGGATGTATAATCCATGGTATTTACAAAAGACCTTCCCAATTTGCAATGAGGGAGGTATAACTATAGGTAGTAAAAGCTATTCGACAATGTTGTTTATGGTGTAAACTGTCTAATATTTTGTGTAGGACTGTCTTTTCTGCAAATGTTCTCTGATTTCTTTCTTACCACCAATAGTCAAGCGTATACTTAGCATATTTCAAAATCCAAACATGGTGGACCAATTTCTTAGTAAGATCACTATTTGAACAGCAATATTAATGATGATGACATTGTAGTTTATGATTGATAGATAACACAACACAACGTAGTTTCGTCCATAGGATTTGATTTATGAGAGGACTCAACTGGGAATCGAACAGTCGATTGTGAAAGGATTACAAAACAGTGGACAGAAAGTATATATAATACAAAATGCATATGATTGGGATTATTAAGCTTGTTAACACTATGTTCTTGGCGTGTTCCAGGGAGGAGCAATCGGAGATTGACGTGACTTCCGGATTATATGTTTTGTTCGGATCAGGTAAAAACACTTATTCTTTTATGATAACTGCTGCCGCGCTATTTCCTTTTCGAGCTAGGGATTTCTTCTGATGACCACTTTAGTTCCTCTGCATCTTAATAATTCACATGCATAATCCATACAACATATATAACCTCATTACTCACGTGGTTTTAAAATTTCAGCTTCATTTCTTTTTTCTTTTTCAAAAATAAAAACTAAATATGTCCAATATTTTTTGTTTTCGTTTTTCTTAAAGCAGAAACCAATAATTCTTTTATCACATATACTTTTTGGGTTTAAAGGCAGTTTTGGTCCTAAATTTTCTTCGAAGAAACAATTGTCTCTAAACTTTATTTTGTAATGATTTAGTCTTTGCACTGCCAAATTTATAACAATTTAGTCTCTAAATCTTAGTATGTAGCAATTGGTCTCTGATTTAAATTGTGTAATGAAAAATATTGCTAAAAATTAACTTTTAATTTTAATGATGGTAGGGGACTTATTTTACAAATGTGAAGGTAATTTGTTAAAGTTCACATTAAATTGTTACAAATTTGCAAAGTGCATAGACTAAATGGTTGTTTTTTCTAAGTTTAGAGACAAAAAAATATTCTTAACCTTGATTTTTTTTACCGGTTGTCATACTCTAATTTTATTTTGCATTCTAAAAATTGAATATAATTTTTAAATATTTTATTAGCTAGAGTGAGGGAGTTATAGATTATTAAGAAAGGTAGGAGTTACTTCTGAGTAGAACTTTTTGAATGTCAATAGAAGGAAACTGGGATTTTGAAAAAACAAAAGCCTCAAGACTTTGTTTGAAAACGTTTTTTTTTTTTTTTCCTTTTCGTTTCTATTTTTTTTAAAAAAACAGAACCAAGCATATTCCATTCCTAACTTTAGGAATACAAAGACAATATGTTAGGTAATGTTTTCTTTATTCTGGAAGTTTTAAATTTTTAGAAAAAACCAAAGTTCTTAGGAACAAAATTTTGTTTCTCAACAAGCTACCCTTAGAAGCCCACCTTTTAAAAGCAGATTTGTTTTCTAGTTAAATAAGTGATACATATCTTTCTATTGCTGATTGTAAATATATATACATTGTTTGTGTTTTTTAAATAGAAAATCATTAACTAAAAAAAAAATAACGCAATGGAACCAAACTTTTCTAATAATGATGTTTAACCTACTCTATTATGGTAATGAAATATAATTTCTAGATTTTTTTTTTTTTCGTATAATGTTCAAACATTATCATTAAATTTATTTAAATGTTTGAAAGAAAAGTTTAGAGGTAGGAGTTTGAGCAAAGTAGGACAGAGAGATCGAAGGGAAGAGAAAATTTAGAAATTGATATATTATAGAGAAAAGGAAAGAAGTACAAGTTAGAAAAAGATTAGTTTTGAAGGGTGTTCTGACATATGTTGTGCAACAGGTCTGTTGCTGACTTTTATTCTGTCAATTTACATATTGCAATCATCGAAGGAGAAGTTAGCAAGGTACGAATAAATTTTGGGATATGATAATAGGAATAAAGATTATTGGGGTTTAACTGGTTCCCTTTTTTGTTGATATTATTCCAGGTTTGTAAGAGAAACAGTAGTTGAAAGCAGCATTCCTGGCGTAGGAGTGGCAAAAGTTGAATAGACTCACTCTACAACTCTACAACTCTACAACTCAATCCGTCTTACTCCTTAGGGTTAGGCTCCATTACGTCCATTCAAGGAAGTTCAATTACAATCACTCTATCAGATTTCACATTTCTTTTGAACACAAAAATGTAACTCTTTATCTGTATGGTAAGGTGTATATGCAACTCGGAAGACAATTACAGACAATTACAGACCCTTGTTTTCATTTTCTAGGTCGGGAAAGAATATTTTTTTTGTACATGAGACTAGACTAGTTGCGTAATTGCCTGCTATTGTAGGCTTCTATACTTTCTACTTTCTGTCTCCATAACTGGCATCTCCCTTGGAAACTTCTAGAGAGATTTTATATTATTCACAGTTCCCACTTTCTAATTCTTCGACTCCACATTGAAAGTTAATTTAGGCTTTACTTATTTGTACTTTCTATTAATCGTCTAATATGAAACCATTTTGATATTGTAATTCTATAATATGTCTCGAGCGTTTATTTTTGTAAACAGGCAAATAAATAGTATATATGTATACATAAAACTTTTGTTTGTCCAAAACAGGCAAGTAAATAAACTAATATATGACGTAAGGATCAAACGTTTGGTATCGACCTTAAACATTTCTTTGTATGTTTTTTTTAAAGAATTGTTAGCCAAATTCAAACTATTTATTCAAATTTTAAAATAGACTTTGTAAAATGTTTATAAAAATCAAATAGTAAAATTAAACACAAGTGGAAATATTATTTATAAGCTTGAATTTCAAAGAAATAAAATCTTAATGGTTGAAAAAATGGTTCAATTTTTTATGAAAAATGTATAGAATTTAATAAATAAATAAGTGAAAAAGTGGTAGATCCCAATAGAATATACGAATCTGTAGACTTTCATGCTCCGATATAGAAAATTCTAACGTAATGACAAAAATATAATGTTAACTAAGGGTGGTAGTGCAGGCGGCTAGCAATAGAGAACTATATTTCCAGTCGTGGCCACAATAATGGTTTCCCAGAACCCAATAGTTAGAACTAGTGGTTAAATAAATATGTGGGCTACCTAATTTTGAGTTTGGAAAGAGATTGTGTTCAATATTTAGTTTGAATTTGGTGGAAATATAATAATGAGGTAAGAACATCGTGAAGTGAAGTATGCGTGTGCGGTGTGCTGGTGGTCATATGTTATGTTAATGCATAAAACTTAAACAAAAAATGATATTAAATGATGAAATATTATATATATATATATACATACATACCTGGAAGGAATATGGAGAACTGAGATTGGTCAGGAAGCGTCTTTCCGCACAAGAGAATGGGCAGTTGGTTGGTGGGTAGTTGTTGCTTCCGTCTACACATTCGACCAAAAGATCCTTTAACAAACTAAACAACTACTTCCTTCCTTCCCTTGACATATTAGAATGTGGCATTCACGTTTTACCATATTGATAAAAGTTCAACCTCTATTCCAAATATTATTAAATGATATTCCCATACTAATTCCAAAAATAGCCATAACACTAGAATCTTACTATTTTTGGTTTCATTCCATACCCATTCGTGGCCTCATTCCAGTGAGAATGTCGCTCCCAACACCCTGAAAAATGAAATGATGAGGCCACAATCACAATTCCATACCCATTCGGAATTCATATATAATAAGAAGCAACGTGAAATTATGCTTTCGCTGATTCATTTGTCTTGTCTCGTTTGCTAATTCCACCGAGTATATAAACTATACGCAACATTAATCAATTTTAACAGATCAAAGTTCTCAAATAAAATTAATCACTTCTATTACCCGGAGATTTTGCTCAATACGATTTCTAAGCATACTTATACCACATCAATCATGCTAAAAAAAGTTGAGCGATCGAATCTGTCAAGAACTCGAGAATTCCATGAGTAAGAATTTCTTTTACTTATTTGTAGTTAGTCTCTTAATCTTTTTCCAAGTCTTCTTACCCTAGAAAACAACATGTTAAACTCTTCCATGCCATTTCTAATTTAGCGAGCGAATAATGTGTATACCCTCACCTATAACCGAAATTCAAACAATCGTTGAGGAATTTGAGCTTGTTTCACAAATATCAACAGTCGGTTGTTACAATAATTGAAGGGGGATGGCCGGATCTATAATAATTGGTTTACTCCTTACTCCAGCTAGCTGAGTCATGAGCATATCCGACTTTCTTTTATTTTCCCTTAAATTTCATTTCAGCACAGTGATCTTATGGAGTCTACTGGTTTTGGTTACTTGACAGGCATAAAAATAATTTCTAGACAATTTTTATTTTAGATTGTTCCAACCAAAAATTGGTTACTTAAAAGACTTATTTGGAACAATAACTTAAGTTATAAAAAAAGGTTCCTTGTGTAATTTAATTTTTTTTTGGCAAGTTTTAGAAAAATTTTAAAAATACTTTTAGTTTTGGATAAAAAACCGTCAATATTTTGTTTAAAAAATATGGTTAAACTTTAAAATCTTTCATTAATACTCTTCTAACATTTATGATTTTTTTTTTTTAAAAATTAGCAATAACATCCTTTAGAACAAAAAAATAAAATAAAATATTTCTTATGGTCGATATATACGGGTTAAAACCGTCTATCAATACCTCATATTATATTACAAACATTTTAATGTTATTTTGAAAAGTTTATGAATATTTCTTAAATATGATCAAAGTATTTTTGAATTTTTTAAAAAATTTTAAAGTTGTTTTTGAAGTTTTAATTTTTTTTTTTCAAAAAAAAATTAAAAATATTAATGAAACTTTTAAACTAATTAAAAGTATATTTTTGAAACTATTTTGAAATTTGAGATGTATTTTTGAAACATCTGTTTCATACCGAACTAAGGATAAGGTTATTTTTTAGTAGTTTTTAAGTTTTAAGCTTATCTTTTTAAACTTATTTATTTATTTGTTATTGAATAATTTTATAAGAAAGTACCAAATTGAAGGATATTTTTAATAAAACAATTTCAAGAACATTTTTTCAAACTCAAGTTTTGTTCCCAAAAGTAAGTTCGTAAGGATAACAATAGGAAGTAGAATTAGAATGTATGAGTTTCTTTTTAGTTATTAATACTGGCAGTTCTATTCTCCTCACTTTAAGTTTTTTCATCTGTTTTCAAATTGATTTCACCTATGAACATAACATTGTTTAGCTCTGAATTTATCTAACGTACCTGTAACTAATCACAAGATGCCTCCAGTGGATCCCTGCGATTGTGGGAGCAAGATCGTCACCTGAAAAAAGCAACACTGCAGAATTAATTAGTGCTAACAAATCTTCTCTCTCTTAACAGGGCTGTCGAGATGGAAATATACCAATATGTCCAATACGAATGTAGATTATAAAAAATATATTGAATTCGATCGGACGAAACAATTCATGTGCTGCTAATTTAGATTACTTCATAAGTTGCATATCTTTTAACACGATATACTTTCCTACAAGTCAGGAGGTATCTTGATTGAGAAATTCCAAACATGTACGAGGACTTACAGTGAAATTCTAAGCATGAATGAGGAGTTACAGTCTAGGTTTGCAGGTCCCATAATAATGACGTCTTTTCTAATATACTCAAGGTAGGTTGTTTGACATTGGGTGAGAAAGGTGTCGCCCTCTCACTCGCGTGGAACACCTTGAACCTAAATATAGGTCTCATGATTTACCTTGCACTCTCAAGATGTCGAAGGTGGGCTAATCGACGATATGTAATTGCATACAGATCTCTGAGTCTCTATGGTTTAATAAATACGTCTAGGAAATACAATGCCAGGCAGTCCCCAATAGGTAGCTTCGAATATCCTCTTGGCCAAACACTGTAATGGAGAAAACAATGACGGGAGTGATAGACTGTCCAAGCAATTATAATTCATTCCCTAAGAAACCAGAATCCTTCTTTCTAATTCAGAGTTCCTATGTTGGTAATATATACGGTATAGCTTCCACGTGAAAGCGCTTCTAATCGCTGATACTTAGAGCATAGATTTCCTCGGGAACTTTGACACTAGCTAACCTAACCTCATACCACGGTAGGGGAGCCGGTGAAGATAATTACTACTATTCGAGTAAGTACGAAGTACTATTACGCATTGCACTGAACCATTCTGTTGACCAAGGACAAATGTAGTACAGGAACTCTAAGAGAATAAATTTAAATCTTATGGTGCGTATAGCCACCTATGCATGTACATAGCATGGACAGCTAACTAAAACTTGGACCGCTAGAAGGGGCTGTAATGCGAGAAAGAGAACAAAACATAATGTTATTCATAAACCTTTGTTTCAGTTTTGATGTATGGGATGAAAAGAAAGAAGCAACCGAATTGAAATGCCAATTCGCACGGAAGACCAAAAGAAAAGAGGCATCTCGGTTTCTAGATGCCATGTCACATGAGGAAAAAGTCTCGATAAACCGATTGGTGAGGAGACGAAACCGTGAGAGTTTAAGAACTTAGTCAATTAGATAGCAAAGTCATCTCTGGAATTCAATATAGATCGCGTGGAATAATAAAATCCTCTTGAGTCAAAGAATTTCACTAACCACTTAATCACCAAATTGAACAAACTTACTCACACTTGAAGCAAAGATGCGAGTTGAAATCCAAAAGCTGACTCGAACTTCTCTGTTAGTATTGTTACGATCGACGGTATGGTAAAGTTAAAACCAAGGTACTTATCTTCACTGCCGTGCTCTAGAAACGAAAGACGGCACACGGTATTCGGAACCAAAGGATCAGCAACCGGAGAGACTCTTGATTTGTATAAACATTGCGAGCGACCAGCCACCACTTATTACTAGATCAGTTACTTCTGGCAACCATCGCGTGGAGCGAAATTGTAAACCTTCGTTCTTGCACACAGACTGGTCTTAGTCCTACAAGGTTTTTACTATGTACGAAGGCAGAGCTATATCACAGTTTCGACTGTTAAATTGCCTCCTAAGGCAATAAAAACAGAATTGGAGTGGCGTTGGACAGACTTCTCAATCGGCTAAATTAACGGAGCGGAAACTCCAACGAACTGTATCGTCCAGATTAAAGTCTAAGCTCGTCATTCACAATTTAATTTTCTTATACAAAGAAACTTACTCCATACACACATAACGAAAGGGAAAAATAGAAAAAAGGATGAAGAAAGTAGTAGTACCTGGTGTACAAGTGGCCATCGCCGCCGCCGATGCTGCAAACTGGTAGCAATGACTATTCGCTATTGAAAACTCTAATAGAAACGGAAAAAGGAGAAACAACTCGACTTAGGATCTCATGATTCTCATCGTTTTTAAGAGATATGATCATTCCAAATGCAGTAATATTACAAGAACAAGAAAGCGAACCTGAGCATTTGCCGATTATTGCATTTTCTTGATTCAGATCTGCGGAGTTTCATGATGGAGGAGTAGCGAGAAGCCTGAGCAACCAGGTAGCGAAACGAGAAGAACGGCGCGCGAAGTGCGAGAGGCAATAGTGCGCGACAGAGACGAGAGTAGAGTACGTCTCCGGACGCAGCGTGTGCTTCTGAATAATTGGCGGCAAGAATCTTCCTCGCTCTTATATATATATATATATATATTCAGCAACCCCGCTAATTCAGTTGCAAACAAATAGCTGATACGTTTCGATTTTCGCGCCCTCCTCATACACTGACACGTTCGGCGCGTCCGCCAAAGAGAAAGCCAACTGGAAACTGACACGTGGATTATTGAATATTCAGTGGGTTCCTCTTCCCATGAAATTCGAATAATCCTCCAAATTATGTACAGATTTTTTACACTTTTTCATTTTTTCATCGGTATATATATTTATTTTATATTTCTACTCGACGTTTTTTTTATTTATTTCCAGAAAATAATAATAATAATAATTCTTATGCTCCATATCTTTTTTTTTCTTTTTTTCCCTCTATTTTCAGAGATAAATAATATTTATTTATTTATTTATGGCCAAAACGGATGGCCTCGGCCTCGACTTCATCTCTCTTGTCTCCGACCTCGGCTTCTCAAATTTTTGGCTTGAATTCAGTTCAGAGATGAGGTAGATGGAATCAAATTTTTTACAATTCATGTCCAGTTTTTTTATCGTGATTCGGAATATGGATTCAACACTTGATAATCCCAACATTCTCTTGTGACGCAGTCAGGTTACCTAATTCTCGCTTCTTAAGAATGAAAACTATTCCCATAAACCAACACGAGTCATTCAAATATGATTTGTCCTCACTCAAATAACAGAAAAGAAAAAAAACTAGTCCAAGCAAAGCACAGTTAACCATAAAATTCCTACAATTAAGCCACGATAAATAAATGTGTACAGTGTTGGTATACATAGTAACTTTCAATTTTTTTAAGTCTTTCTTAGTCATCCTATCTTCAAAATCACTCTCATTTCACTTGTGGTCTTGATTCATTCATGTACTTCTTATTTACTCCTTATTTTAACCCTACGATCAATATTTTAACAAATTTGTTGCTCCCATAAAATTTTAAAATATTTATAAAAGAATAATGTAAGTTTTAAAAGAATAAGAATATTTCTAAAAGGAGGGGGTGAAATGGAAGGTCCATGGGGGAATAACAGTGATAAAAGGTAAAGCGATGTGATTAACTTTAGAAAAGAATATGAACCGAGTGAATAAAGAATTGTTCACGTTTTATGCGAAGGGGATGGTCACCATCAGAAGGGTAGGTATTTCCCACGACCACGACCACACCCACTGCCCATCTGCCGACATCTCCCATTTTTATTGGACAACGTTATCTCTCCCTCTCCTTTGTTTGGCTCCCGTCCTTGTCACATCCTCAATTTATACCTATTTTTATTACCTTTTTCTTTTCTTTTATTTTTTTCTCTTTTTGTGTTCAAGTTAAATTTTAAATTTTAAACTTTAAAAATAGTATTATTGAATGATAAAAGTCCCACCACATCTGCTAATTGAAGGAATGATCATTAATTTATAATAAAAAAATATTCTCTCGGTTGACATGAGGTCTTTGGGGTAAACCAAAAAACAAAGTCACGAGAGCTTATTCTCAAAGTGAACAGTATCATACCAGGAGAGTCGTGTTCATCTAACATACTATCAGAATCATGTTCTAAACTTAGTCGTGCCAATAGATTGGTAAATCCTCAAATGTCGAACAAACCACTCGAAGAGAAAAGGAGTCAAGCCTCCTTGAAGGCATAGTAAAAAATGACTAAGACTCCAAAAGAAAAACGAGTCAAGCCTCGATTAAAGAGAGACGTACTTTGTTCGAGGGGAGGTGTTGGATGATGAAAGTCCCATCACATCGGCTAATTTAGGGAATGATCATAAGTTTATAATCAACGATACTCTCTCCATTGGCATGAGGCCAAAGTAAAAATATGAGAGTTTATGCTTCGGTGGACAATATCATATCACTGTGGACAGTCGTGTTTATTAAAAATTTTAAATGTTTTTAATAAGTTTTTTATGCTTAAAAAAAATCTCATACAAAATTAAAATTTAAAAATTTATTAGATATTTTTAAACTTTTTAAATTTTATTATATTTTTTATATAAATTTTCTTGATTTTTTTTTTTAAATTTATTTAAACATATAATATAAACATATATTTAACAAATCATTTAATTTTAAAATTTCAATATTTTTAAAGATTTATTTGATATAAAATTAAATATTTTACACACAAAATTAAAAATTTGAAAATAAATTAAATATTTTAAAAAATTATTAAAGACGAAGTAATATCTGGGAAGTAAAGTGGCTTGGGAATCCGCAAAAGAAAATGACAAGGCGGCCACTTATGAATTTTTTACCCTGCATTTAATATTTTAATTAATTCTTAATTTAATCTTTGATAATTTATTTAAATTAATTTTTGTAACCAAGTTATTATATAAAGAAATTGTGCTTATACTCATGTTGTTCTACTTGACGACCAAAATTAGACCCACTAATGATGAAATTAATTTATTTTTGGTGACATCTCCGCTCATATTAAAATATATTAATAAAATAATAATTTAGGGTTAAATTATAAATTTAGTTAGTAAGTATTTTTTTGATGCCAAAATTTTTAAAAAGTATTTAATAAATTTTTATGTATTTAAAATTTAAAAAATTTCAATAATCTATTAAATATAAATTTTAATTATATTTCTAATGACAGTTGTAAATTTAAAAGTTTATAAATAAAATAAACAATTTAAACTCATTGGTGGTAGATATTGACTGCTTTTACCCATTACATATCGTCATCCCTCTCCAACCAATGTGTAATTTCACAATCCACATCTTTGGAGGTACAACGTCCTCGGTGGCACAACGCCCGATGTTTGGCTCTGATACCATTTGTAACAGCTCATGCTCATTTCTAGTAAATATTGTCCGTTTTAGCGTATCATCAATCTCACACTCTTATGTGGATTTATTAATTATTTATTTTTTAAATTTTAATTTATTTATGGTGTTTTATATTTTAATTGGAAAAAAATAAAAGGTGTTCATTGAAGTTAAAGAAAGAACACGCGTATGAAAGGCAAAGCCATCAATCCCTTCGGTCTTTTCACTTTTGGGGTCAGAAGGCATTGTTTTTTTTTACATATTTGATGGAAGTGGTGGATCCACAAACTCTATCTCCTACCACTGGATAGTTCCTCTTTTGGCTATATCGCTCCTTCCATTTTTATATCTTATATTTCTATCATTATTTTTCGTCCTTTTCCCTTCATTTTATATATATATATATTTGTGTGTAACTGCTCGGATCCACCACTAGCAGATATGATTCTCTTTAGGCTTTTCCTTTCAGGCTTCTCCTCAAGATTTTAAAACGCGTCTGCTAGGAGAAGGTTTTCACACCCTTATAAATGGTGGTTTGTTCTCCTCTCCAAGGGACCGCCCCTAAATCCACCCCCTTTGGGGCTAGCATCCTTACTGGCACACCGCCTCATATCTACCCCTTCGGGGAACAGCGAGAAGGCTGACACATCGTCCGGTGTCTGGCTCTAATACCATTTGTAACGACTCAGATCCACCGCTAGCCGATATTGTCTCTTTCGGACTTCCCCTCAAAGTTTTAAAACGCATATGCTAGGAGAAGATTCTCACACCCTTATAAATTGTGGTTTGTTCTCCTCCCAAATTAATGTAAGACATCGAGATGGTTAAGGGCAACGGGGGCGGCTGGAAGGCTTAGAATTTGGGATTTTAAGTCATAATGAGATGGGGTGGGGGCAACTCCAAATGGCGACTGAGGCGAATGAGGAGACAGTTTGATGAAATGGCAACTCCAACCATCAACTGCTGGGCCCCACGCCATCAACAATTGTCCATCAAGTTCTTCACTACCACGCTCCTATGACTCTATGACCTACCCCTATATATCTATATATATATATATATATATATATATTACTCTCTATTTAATAATTTATTAATGTTGGATTAACTTCTTATTTTATTAATTACCAACGTTATCATGCATGAATAATTTAATGCTATTTCTCGAATAATTAGCGATTCAATTATATATATATATACATCAACCACTAACTACTTTGATTATTATTTTTTCATTTTAAAGCTTTATATATCAAATTAATTGCTGATCTCACCCTTTAACCGCGTGACATTGAATTGTATAATTTTTTTTTGTCCCATCCATTTAAAGAAATGTAACTATTTAGATTTGTACAATAATTTTTTTTTTTAACGGAGGTAAAAGTTACGTTGGGTCGAGTTGGAATATTTTTTAACTTAAACCTGAAGGTAAATTTTATACACGTGACTTTCAAATTAGGAGTGTTTAAGAATTATGTAGCGTTTAGTTGGAACATTTTTTAACCCAATTCAAATGTCCTTATCATAAATTAACTTAATTTTTTTTAACCCTGCTATTAAATAATAAATTCAAGAGCCCATTCTAATTATTTAGATGGTTAATAAAAAATGTTAAAATGTAAAAAAAAAAAAAAAAAAAAAAAAAAAAANCTTACAAAGGTAACTATTTAGATTTTCGCCATAAATTTTATTTTAACCGAGGCAAAAATTACGTTGGGAAGTTGGAATATTTTTTAGCTTAAACTTGAAGGTAAATTTTATACATGTGACTTTCAAAATTAGGAGTGTTTAAGAATTATATAGCGTTCGAGTTGGAACATTTTTTTAACCCAACCCAAATGTTCTTATTATAAATCAACCTAATTTTTTTTAACTCCTCTATTAAACGTCAATTATAATTATTTAGATAGTTAATAAAAAATGTTAAAATTAAGACTTAACAGATATACCTGAGTTTTTACCCTGGGTTAATTTTTTAATTAATTAAACTAAAGTAACTAATTGTTACTGTTTTTTTTTAATTAGAATTAGAATTAATTAAAAAATTATACATCATAATAAATCTATCCAAAAATTTAAAATTAAAAAAAAAATATATATTTAATATGATAATGTGAATAGAAAGCGAATCATAGCATGGGTTTGTCTGAATCCGATACGATTAATTCCACCAAAAGCAATTGCAACGAGAACGTCAAAACCACTCATGCGAGTTACATCTCTACCCTCCACGTGTGCAATCCTTATTGGATAATAAATGTTTTTAATTTTAATTTATTTTTTGGGTTTTGAATTTTCATTTCAAAATTATCCAAAGTCCTCGTCGGAACAGAACTTGGAATTATCTCGCAGCAGAGTGCTTCTTTCTCCTCAGTGGGTAGAGAGAGAGAGAGAGAGAGAGAGAGAGAGTGAGTGCCGTTTCTAGTGAGAGAAACGTAGAGCTTTACTGTATTTGTTTTCCTTCCCTCTTATGGCTGAAGATTCTTGTTCAACTATGGCAATAAGAATCAAGCTCCAGGCTCCAAGTTAGATAACGACCCCATGGATTTTTGCGGACGAAAAGTTTCCTCGGAATTTTTGGCGTCAACTGTAAGTTATTTTGTTTGATTATTTTGCTAGGGTTAGGCGGATGAGAAGGCTTTGAAATCAAGCAAAGCTATGCGCAGAGTTACAAACTGGTGATTCGCCGGATGTTTTACAAGGATTAAATACTGTCCGATAGATTGAAAATTTTCTTTCACCTGTATAAGCTTTTTCTGCTCTGAATGGTTCATATATGTAACTGAGTATGAATGGTTGCAACAGCTGAGATTTAGTTTGGTGATTTTAAGACGTTCTTCTGATTGGAAACCGAGACATGTGAATGAGTGATAACCACAGACTCGTCGGATTGAAGTAAGTAAGCGTTTAAGTATGAGAAATTCGGGAATTATTTGAGGTTGCAGTATGAGTTATAACGAGAAGAATCGAGGTAGAGATGGTAGGGAAACCGAGCAGCAGCCAGTTAAGAGGAACTCTGTTGACGCAGAACGGAAATCGGTCAGCCGAAATGGATCCATTACGGCTCAACAGTTGACGATTGATGAGAATCTTCTTGTCGACCCGAAATTACTATTCATTGGATCCAAGATTGGCGAGGGTGCTCATGGGAAGGTTTATGAAGGCAGGTCAGTGTGTAAACATTGTTGTTTTTTACAGCCTTTGATTGAAGAACCTGATAATTTAGCAATTTGCATTTGTAGGTAATTTGTTGTCATAATGAGTCTAATTTCATATGTATCGAACTGGCGAATCCGATATGCTTTTACTTAACTCCGTCCCGCACATAAATCGCTTACAATTTGCACTTAGGAATGGTTTTGACTGTCCTGATTCTCGAGTCACCGTGGCTCTAACCTACGTGTAAAGATGGTTTGTGCTCGACAATTACTGAACAAATTACGTAAACAGATTATTATTGCCATGTAACTAAGCCTGTTTTGATCTTAATTAGTTCATGCTTCGAATTCTTGCACGACGTTTTCCACTGGTTCGATGTTTTCCCAATTTTTGCAGGTATCGGAACAAAATCGTTGCCATTAAAGTTCTTCATCGAGGGAGTACTCCAGAAGAAAGAGCTGCACTTGAGAATCGTTTTGCTCGTGAAGTTAATATGATGTCCCGGGTAAAACATGACAATCTTGTCAAGGTGAGGAAACCAAATGTGATGTTTTCATCAGTGGTTCAATACTTCTTGTTGTATACACATTCAATGTTTTATATTTTACCAAATATAGCAAGATATTTGCTTTGCAGTTTATTGGAGCTTGTAAAGAACCACTAATGGTGATAGTTACAGAGCTATTACCAGGAATGTCACTGAGGAAGTATCTGATGAATAATCGTAAGCAACGGCTGGATCCTCGGTTGGCTATTAACTTTGCTTTGGATGTTGCTCGTGCTATGGATTGTCTCCATGCCAATGGGATTATACATAGAGATCTGAAACCCGGTATGCTCGGTCGAGTGTCCTTTCTATTATAAGCTAGAGAACATGTAGTATAGCAATTTGTGATGAACTTGAAATTCATGAAGGTTCTCTTGTCGATTTTGCCTAACTACGCTCCTCGTCTGTACTTTTTCACGTGTTCGTATGAATTCTGTGGCTGTTTTACTGTGGTCTGAGCATGTAACCAGTAATAATATACAAAGCTTTTCAATTTAGAACAAATAGGCATATATATCGGTTCTCTTAACATGTCATATTACTTACATGAATAAATGACTTGCGATGTAGACAATTTGTTGCTTACGGAAAACCAAAGGTCTGTGAAGCTTGCAGACTTTGGCCTTGCTAGAGAAGAATCTGTGACTGAGATGATGACTGCAGAAACAGGGACTTACCGCTGGATGGCTCCTGAGGTGTTTTTCTTTGAACTCTTTGTTAATGAAATCAAGTGCATTACCCATAATATTGCTATAAGAAAGATCAAAGTTTTAGGTCTAATTTTTGGCATTTCATTGTTACTGTTATGTTGTAAGAATTTTATGCATCTTTAAATGAACACGACTCTCCCGCTTCTCCAGATCCATAATCTCGATGTCAAATGGTTTGTCGATCTGTTTTTGGAGGATTACTTTCTTGTTGATTGGTTTGTGAATCCTGCACAGTTTCTTTCTAAGATGAAGTTTTATTGGCTATCTTGTCTGTCCCTGTAGTTGTATAGCACTGTGACCTTGCGCCAGGGAGAGAAGAAGCATTACAACAACAAGGTCGATGTATACAGCTTTGGAATTGTCTTATGGGAACTATTGACAAACCGAATGCCATTCGAAGGAATGTCCAATTTGCAAGCTGCATATGCTGCTGCTTTCAAGGTACTAGAAGTTGCAATTTTTTCCATTCTGTTCATCTTTATCACAGATTTGTTCTGATTCAATGATTGCATGCTATAAAACTGTTGAGGATTGTTGGGAAAGGGGTCCCACGTTGGCTAATTAAGGGGTTGATCATGAGTTTATAAGTAAGGAATACTAGCCTTTTGGGGAAACCAAAAGCAAAGCCACGAGAGCTTATGCTCAAAGTGGACAAAATCATACCATTGTAGAGAGTCGTGATTCCTAACATAGTATTAGAGCCATGCCCTTAACTTAGCCATGTCAATAGAATTCTCAAATGTTGAACAAAGAAGTTGTGAACCTCGAAGGTGTAGTCAAAAGTGACTCAAGTGTCGAACGGAGAATGTATTTTGTTCAAGGGCTTCAGACAAAAAGTCGAGCCTCGATTAAGGGGAGGCTGTTCGAGGGCTCCATATGCCTCGGGGGAGGCTCTATGATGTACGTTGTTCGAGGGTAGGATTGTTGGGAAAGAAGTCCCACATCGGCTAATTAAAGGGTTGATCGTGGGTTTATAAGTGGGAATATATTTCTATTGGTACGAGGTCTTTTGGAGAAACTAAAAGCAAAGTCACGAGAGTTTTTGCTCAAACTGGACAATATTATTCTACTATTGTGGAGAGTTGTGATTCCTAACAAAAACGTCTGTTCTTTTTGACCATTTTCTTCTGTCATATTATACGTTTGTTTTCCGAAATATCTAACCTAACCATTTGAGGCTATGGTCTGGAAATGCAGCAAGAGAGGCCTAGTATTCCAGGCGACATACCTCCTGATCTAGCATTTATAGTACAGTCGTGTTGGGTTGAAGATCCCAACATGAGGCCCAGCTTCAGCCAGATCATCCGGATGCTTAATGAATATCTATTTACACTCCCACCTCCTTTGCTATCTTCACAAGCATCTTATACAACCGAGACAGCAACGACTAGCGACGGTGCTGTATCCGAGTTCTCCGCTCGAGCAAGAGGAAAGTTTGGATTCCTTCGCCAACTGTTTGCTGCTACTAAAAAGGCTAAGGGCTCGCAATAAGGGGTATAATTTTTGAATAGCTTGTTCTCTTTTCCACATGGAGAAAAAGACATGCCTGTGGTAGTGTATCCATATGTATTTTGACTACCCGGATTCTAGGACTCAAAGACGTTGATGATGAATACAATGAAGGCTGTGGAAAAGAGAGGATGTCAATGGGGGAACCCATTCACCAAATAATTGTTTAACTGATTTGGGTTGTAAAGCCACATTGCTAATTTGCTAAATATTAAGGATATATCATACTCATGTGTAGAGTATCTCACTCGTAGTGGATAAAACGTCAATTATCATTCTAATGTTGATCGTTTAATCTCTCTTCAAAGACTTGAGGAATATTTAGAACTAGTTTTAAACTTTAGAGACGAAAGAGTGGTACGTTTCAAGCTTCTATGATCAAATAGAAACCTAATCCAATAAACTAGAATTGTAGCTCCCAGTCAAACCGTCTTTGTTGTTGCATGTATAGTTCGATAGAACAGAGATCTAGTAATGCATTCTAGGTAGAGATCAATAGTATTGGATGCATTGTTAGGTTGTGTCGAGTCAAATCAGTTTCGTTTTTTCGTTACAAAAAAGAGATTTCTTCCCCGTTTTCTAAAATGGAGACTTCTCCTTTATCATGATATTTTGTCATAAATCTAATCGATTATCTTTATACTACACTACCAAATCTTTTAAAAAAAATTTAAAATTATTTTAAGAATATTAAAAAAAGTTTTTTAAAAAATTCCTATAAACAGTTTAAAAATATTAATAAATTGTTGAAAGATTTTTTAAGATATTTTCTTACTTCTATTCAAAATTAAAATTATAAAGATTTTATTGAAATAAAACGGAGATATTTATATTAATTTAGCCTATATAAAATCTACCACTCATTTTCTGCCACGTAGCCACCCAAACTAAACCAAATAAGGATGATTTCCGACCCTAACCTCGTCCAGCTTCCATTCTCAAGTATTGTTTTTTTCTTTTTTCTTTTTCTAAATACAAAATCTTAAAAAGGAAAAAAGAAAAAAAAGACAAAAAAAGGTGTGAATAAAGTTAGATATTTTGGTTGGCAACTTGGCAGGCAGCGATATTTCCCTTATCCTTTACCTACATACACTAATATCTACATGTTTAGCACACCTCTGCTGTCTACTCAAAAGGTATGGACTCGTTGCCCAATCAGCAACTTCCACAATTCCCAAAATCCCATTTTTTTAATTCCCACAAAATCCCAATCTTAGATATTAATTAAAGCTCTGAACTGCCCACTGATTTTGGAACTCAATAAAAAAGATAAACCTCAAACCATCATTCCATCATTCCATCACCTCCTTCCTTTATCTTCACCTTCAAAAATTCCTCCCCAGCTGTGAACTTATGGACCCAAATTTGCCACGCCGGCTTCTGGCCACTGAGCCAGTGCCGGGGAACACCACGGCTAATTCCTCGTATTATGTCGGGGAGATGAACCTCGACGCTCACATGGTGGTGATTCTGGCGGCGCTCTTATTTGCACTAATTGGAGCTCTTGGTGTTAACTCTCTTGTACGCTGCGTTTTGAGCCTCGGCTTCCGGTTTCGTACGGAGAGGCCGGAGGAGACGGCGGCGCGTTTGGCGGCGATTGGGCTTAAGAAGCGAGAACTTAGTCAGATTCCGGTTGGGGTTTATGGAAGTGATTGTGCGAAAATTAAGGGTACGGATTGCGCGATTTGCCTTGGGGAGTTTGAAGTGGGCGACAAGGTTAGAATGTTGCCTATTTGTAACCATGGATTCCACGTCAGATGTATTGACACGTGGCTGTTATCTCACTCCTCTTGCCCCAACTGTCGCCATTCGTTGCTGCTGCCACCGGTTAAAGGGAAACGAGACGGCGCTACTGTTTCGCCGCCGCAGGGCTCTGCTTCAAGCCACGTCGTTGTGGTCGTAGAGGGTGGTGGCAATTAGCCAAGCCACGGACTGTTCTGATTTTTCCGTTAGTTTTTATTTTTTGGAAGAGCCTTTCTTTGTGGTCGGGATTTTGTGTACATACTCCATAGACAACAAAACATCGGAAGGATTTTTTTTTATTTTTAGGGTTAAGTTATTAAAAAATAAATATTCTTAATTTTGTAATTTGTTTAAAAAAATAATTATATTATTTTAAAAACTTATCTAAAATTTAATTTAGTGACGTTTCTGTCACTATTATATCATTTCTCGTTAATTTTTCATCCAATATTCTAAAATTTATATTTAATATTATTTGGGAATATTTTTATTTAGAAAAAAAAAAAGAGACATCAATCATTTTTAGACCCAAAAAAAGGTTTAATATTAGCTTCCAAAATTTTTATTTTTTAATTAAACGTTTGAGTTTATTATTTAATAAAAATTAAGGTACTATGGGCCAAAAGGGCCCATTTAGATTGGGCCCACAATGAAGCTTTAAAGAATTATGATGAGGCGGTGGAGCCCATTAAGATTTTATGGGCCGGCCCAAACAATGAGTTGAAAGTATCACAATGACCGGTTCCNTTCTTGTTGATTCTGTACCACCATAACTTTAAGCTACTTACAATCAAAGCATATGATGATGGATCAATGATCCAGCAGAGCTTATGGGTACATTTTGGTTATGAATGGAACTCGATGAAGTCCAATCTTGGACTTCATTAAGTGTTTGAGTGTTTTTGTTTACTCTCATGGTCCGGCGTTAAAGTGGTTTTGACGGTTATAGGGTCGAATGGTTGAAAGAGCTTCCCCTCAAGGTTTTAAAAGATATCTATTAGGGAAAGGTTTTTGGGCTGGGAATGATGAGTTCCCTTCTCCAACCGATGTAGGATCTCACAATCTACTCCCTCTTGGGGTCCTAGCGTCCTCCCTGGCACATCACCTGATGACTGGGTTTGATACCATTTGTGACCGTTTAAGCCTACCGCTAGCAAATATTGTCATTTTTTGGCTTTACCTTCCGAGCTACCCCTCAAAGTTTTAAAACGCGTCTATTAGGGAGAGATTTTCATACCGAGAATGTTTCACTCTCCTCTCCAACCGAGAAAGGAGAGGAAATCATAAGATCATAAAGACAATAGCAAGGAGGTGTGTGGTTGGCTTCATGTGCAAACGGTCGGAATGACGCTATGGACTTCCTCTTTACTGTCGAAGCCACTTTTGGGCTTTTAGTCCTGTGGGAGTAAACGAAAACACCCAACTTCTAATTGCATCTTNAGGTTTAATATTAGCTTCCAAAATTTTTATTTTTTAATTAAACGTTTGAGTTTATTATTTAATAAAAATTAAGGTACTATGGGCCAAAAGGGCCCATTTAGATTGGGCCCACAATGAAGCTTTAAAGAATTATGATGAGGCGGTGGAGCCCATTAAGATTTTATGGGCCGGCCCAAACAATGAGTTGAAAGTATCACAATGACCGGTTCCATTCATTCTGATTAATTTATCGTGCTTCGCTTTCTTCAGTCGTGGAAGTGGCAGTGGCAGTGGCTGTGTCGTTGCAATGGCGTTAGGTCACCGGCGGTCATGGAAAATCACGGTACATGCGAAGGTGAACGACCTTTATATCAAGTTCAAGGCCACCGTGAAACGTCCGTCGGGAAAATTCCGAAGCCTTCTTAATCTGGATAAATTACTCGTCGGACTGGATTCCAAATCGGAGTCTCGGATCCTCGTTCAACAACATCGGACTTTGAAATCCAGAATAATCAGCTTCGTAAAGAAACATTTCCGGCGTCGCCGATCGAAAACCGGTGTTGGCTTCAAAATGCCGGATCCATACCTAGTCGATGAAACTGAATATCAATCTTGGCGTTTGGGCCGCGCGGTGCGTAAGTTTTTTATATAGCGATTTTGATTGGAATGAGGAGTTTCAATTTACGTATTGTCGATTGATTTGCAGGAATCAAGTTGCGCGGCTGTTTTTGGTGTCGGATTGGGTTATTTGCTTGCGGAATTTGGCGCCAGCGCCGCAGTGAAGAGAGTCGGTATCATTCCTAGCTTGAGTTCCTTCTTACTTGTGTGCGTTGTTTTATTTGTTTTATTGTTCCACAAATCCAAGTTTCTTTGGGCAATGCTAATGGCTGTGCTTTCTCTTTTACTGCTAGAAATTGACAGATTTCTGGAACTTATAGATTTAGAGCAATTTTGGTAACTTTTTTTTTTTTTTTTTTTTTTTTTTTGTCATTTGAATTTATTTTAATATTTGTTTTCCTCGCAACACACGCAACAATAATATTAATAAATAATTTTCAACAGTTCTTAGTTTATTACTACTTCAGCTTCAGGCTTCAATCCAAACATGAGCCCTTTCACGTTTGGCATTCCCAACCAGATTTGAAAACCAAACCAATTTCAGATGACATTAAGTCATTTAAAACCTTAAATGCCTCAAAAAGTATACCACTTTCTAGTAATGATTTTAAGGAAGACTTCTCGGTCAACTCGATGACTTCTATGAGAAAGACGATATAAAGATGTTCGAGTGCTTCCTACCGAAAACGACTAAGGAAAAAATATCAATGTCTATTTAGTTTTTAAATTTAATAATGTCTAATAAATTCTTAAAATTTTTATTTTGTGTCTAGTAAATTTTCCATAAATTTTAAAATTTTAAATTTAGTAGCTTCATTAATTTTTTTATTTATTAAAAGTAGAACTTTTCCCGACTAAATTTATAATTTTAAAAGTTGAAAGTCCAAATATATACAAATTTCACCAATTNAAATATTGTCATTTTTTGGCTTTACCTTCCGAGCTACCCCTCAAAGTTTTAAAACGCGTCTATTAGGGAGAGATTTTCATACCGAGAATGTTTCACTCTCCTCTCCAACCGAGAAAGGAGAGGAAATCATAAGATCATAAAGACAATAGCAAGGAGGTGTGTGGTTGGCTTCATGTGCAAACGGTCGGAATGACGCTATGGACTTCCTCTTTACTGTCGAAGCCACTTTTGGGCTTTTAGTCCTGTGGGAGTAAACGAAAACACCCAACTTCTAATTGCATCTTGGACTCTGGAGTTTCATCTATAACCATCATATATTAAAATCTTCTACTATATCTTTTGATCCATCGGAACCCTTGAGGGCTCAACAAGGCCAGTTTGAGCCAACCCTTTGAGGGCTCGGTCAAGCCGATTCATGGCCGACCCTTTTGTGAGATAAGTAAAGTTATCGTCACTCCCTCCTCTCAATTTCGATTTAAACTAATCAAGTTACTTGTCGTTCAATATATCGTGAGTGACTATTCATCTTTTTATTGGAGAATCAGATTGAATAGGAAAATGAAAAGAATTAGTCACAATTTGTGGAAAATCATAGTTACACTCGACTTAATTGGTGAAATTTGTATATATTTGGACTTTCAACTTTTAAAATTATAAATTTAGTCGGGAAAAGTTCTACTTTTAATAAATAAAAAAATTAATGAAGCTACTAAATTTAAAATTTTAAAATTTATGGAAAATTTACTAGACACAAAATAAAAATTTTAAGAATTTATTAGACATTATTAAATTTAAAAACTAAATAGACATTGATATTTTTTCCTTAGTCGTTTTCGGTAGGAAGCACTCGAACATCTTTATATCGTCTTTCTCATAGAAGTCATCGAGTTGACCGAGAAGTCTTCCTTAAAATCATTACTAGAAAGTGGTATACTTTTTGAGGCATTTAAGGTTTTAAATGACTTAATGTCATCTGAAATTGGTTTGGTTTTCAAATCTGGTTGGGAATGCCAAACGTGAAAGGGCTCATGTTTGGATTGAAGCCTGAAGCTGAAGTAGTAATAAACTAAGAACTGTTGAAAATTATTTATTAATATTATTGTTGCGTGTGTTGCGAGGAAAACAAATATTAAAATAAATTCAAATGACAAAAAAAAAAAAAAAAAAAAAAAAAAAAAAAAAAAAAAAAAAAAAAAAAAAAAAAAAAAAAAAAAAAAAAAAAAAA